>NC_042305.1:3280404-3322904 GCF_901000725.2 Takifugu rubripes
CTGAGCAGATTGATCAGCATCAGCAGACTCGATCTCACACAGACATTTTCCACACCGGAGGTAAACACAGCCTCTCTTCCCGTCTCCCTTTAATCTTCGGCCTCGTGTCGAACAATTCTGGTTTTCACGCATGCATGGCACGCACAGATACGCGCACAGACCCGTAGCCCCCCATCCCCACGCACACACACACATCTTTCAGGTAGAGGCTGCATTTCTGGGGTTAAATGTGGTCGCCAGCGAGAAGAATACCAGCGAAGGGAAGCTGTAAAAACGCACCTGTGTTTGGATTTTCGTCATGGTGCGTTCATCCTTCCACACCGGCCTCCGGCCCCAGCGTTATGGCACAAAAATAAAGCCAAGACGTCTGATCCCTGCGAATGTGCCTCGCACCACAGCAGCTTGTTGGGCTGCTGGGCGACGTGAATTCATGCCTCGGACGCGTCGAGAACGACCCGCTGCGGACGCCTTGGTTTTCTGCGCACGGTGCGACGCATAAAATCACGCGTTTACATTGTAAACACGCAATAGTCAACACGCAAACGTTCGGGAGCACCTGTATGGGCAGCCGTTTGAAAATCCACCAAAATAACAATTAAAAGAATGGCAATGTTGAATGACTTCCGGAAAGGTTTTTCAAAATAAAACCCCCGTTGCCCCGTAAAATGTGAGACGGGGGCACTTCTCCAACAAAGGCCGTCTAATTATCATTATAATAGGACGTAATAATGAATGAATTCTGGCGAATGTGATGGTTGTAATAGGCGCAGTTCTGTCCCTACACCGATTCACAGATACCTCGATAACCAAAATAACAATGTGGCTTGAACGCAGAGTAGATTAGTTCTTTCCTTTGTCATTTAAAGAAAACATCTGACAGACTTGTGACTCGAACATGTTGACTTTAGCTTCGTTTGTTTGCTTTTTTCACAAACTGTTTAGCGCGCTTGCACGGCCGTCAGCAAGCAAGTGTTTTATTGTGAAACTCCACCGGATCCATCATGCATTTTGCACGTGGACTTCCTGTGTTTAATGATGCGTGTATCCATAATGTAATGAAAAAGTCTGCGTGACTTCAGACGTACTCTCAGATTTTTTTAAATATCCCTCTCTGTATATTTCTGCTGTCATTTCTGAGCATTCCACGTTTCAGTTAATATCCTGGACGCTTACGTAGCATTTGCGTTGAAAGTAACGCCATTCTCACCCGTTTTTCGAGCATTTGTTTTTCCTGTTTTTGCAAAAAAAGCTGTTTACACTTCACACTTTGAGGCTATCATAGATTAGTGAGGCTCTTGTTCTTCGCACAGTGAAACTTCATAAACTAAACATGCTCAGGATGTAGATTTATGCCAAGTCGTAACCAGCCAAGACCTGAATATCCTGTTTGAAGTTGCCTGAACAGCCACGACGACACAGTCCTTTTAAAGCTGGCTGGGAACATGCGACACCACACAATCACTGTCAGTCAATACATATGCTGCATACATGACATTACTGAGCAATTTCCTAATGTTTCTAGCCAAATGTAAAAGGTAATTTAAAATGACAGTGGGATAATTAGATTTGTTCTGCCAGCACTCGCTTTGAAGGCGGCGCCCTCTGGTGGCGGAGCAGAATAAATCACTTCCGACTCAAAACATAGCACATACTAAAAACTATCAACCGCAAACTTATCTTGTTTCATTTATCTTGTTTCATCATTGCTTTGTCGCTTTCAGGGTCATGGGGAGACTGCTGGAGCCTATTATTATTATAATTATACTATATATATACAGTATAGTAGTATAGTGTTGTGCCTGATTAACACATGATCAAATTAAACAAAACCCACAATTTATCGTATGTCCGCACACTGCATGTATAGTATTTTACCTCATCCATAAATTTTTGAAAATAATATTTAATAGTTTGAAGACTAGGACATGGTACTGTTACACTGTATTTATATACGCGTTTAAAATCCTCTCATTCAGAACGCTACAGAGATCTCCCACTGTGTTCTAGTGAGGGAGGAGAACCTGACACCGGGAAGGGTTATCAACGCAACGGATCTGGATCCACCAAAGACACAAAACCAGGACATGTCCCCATGTCCCCGCTGTCTTTCATACAGTCACACCGGCTCACCTTTGTTGGTATCGTTCTGCTGAAACTCGAGCTGCAGCCTTTGAAGAGTTTTTACACGCAAGACAAAATAAAAGTGTTATGACAATCAAACAAATCAGGGGGAATCAGGATCTCTTCAGAGATCTCCCTTGGATGGGAACTTTGGAAACAATATGGAATCGAATCTTAAAACTCCTTCATTTGCTGCTACTGAGGTGAAATCTGATCTAATCTAAAGGACCTCTGGATCCTGGATCTGCCTGAGGTTTCTGCCCCCCAATTTAACTCCATTGGTGCACGTGCAGCACGTGCACAGTTCCACACGCTGATGAGGAACGGTGCTCCACTGTTACTTGGCGACAGAACCAACTCAATCAAGATGGAGCACACTGAGCAACACATGGAACCCAGTGGGAAGATTGAGTTGCAAAATAACTCAAGATCGGCCGACATCGTGTTGGTCTATCAGACTCCTGATCGACAGTTGTCCAGAAGACACTGTCTCCCCCTACACACACACACACACACACACACACACACACACACACACACACACACACACACACACACACACAGTAGAGTCAGACACGACAGATCATGGCTGAAGAAGTGTTTCTCAGAGTGAAGTCTCCAGGAACAAATGTCTGCACCCTTGACAGGGATGGAAAACAAAGTCCAATCAGGAGGAGATGGACAAATTCCAACCTGCTGGATGTTTGAGGAGCCTTGGCATCTGCTGGTGTTTCATCAGGTCAAGGTCAGGTCCAAGGTCAGCACAGACTCCAAGAGATGAGCTCTTCATGCTTCCTTCTGCTCCCCAGTTTATAGAATGCTGATTTCATTTTCATTCACTTGGTACCTGCACACACAGCCCAAAGTACCAGTACCTGGTTTGAGGACCTAGGTCTCCCGAATTGTAAGTTTTAATTCTCTTTCAGTAGTAATCATCCAAAATCAAAGACATTAAAAAAACACTTGAAATCGATGAATATTGCCCCGATTTTTAATAAACAGGAATTACCAGGTGGCTCTGGAAACAACATTTGTTGTGATCTGGCAAATCTAAATGGAATTTAAAGTAAAATTAATTGGAAATAGGATTTGTCAACAATTAAGTTCAGCCACTGACCGCCACAACGCCTTAATGTATGGACAGGGAGGGATGAATCTCCTGAATGTATCTTTGTGTTCTTATATTGCTAATATCCACCTTGTTTATGGACCTCTGATCGTGAAGATAGTTGAGTGCATCAGTCGGGTAAAATGAGTAATGCACCATAATTCCAATAGATGGCGGTATAATAACAACAGACAAACGTTGAAGAGGCTCCGTGTGAATAATGTTATCTAACAATACACCGATCTCTTGACACTGTTTATGGCATTATTTCAATAAAACCTGCGACTGTATTTTCTTTTAAATTTGGAGGAATGATATTATTAAAACAATGGTATAATTTTCTCCTAAAATCCAAAACTATGTTAATGATGGAGCTACATTTTAGTGGTGATATGCAAACGAGATGGAGTCTTGAGTGTTAAATATTCATTCTTTCGTGCTGGTGAAAGTGTTGTTCACTGTGGGGCAGAAAAATGCAAGGTCACACTTTAAATTCCATGATTATTTATTTATATACGGGCTGTAAGCATCACAAAATATAGAGTTCAGAGAATTCTTCCACAAAGATCTATAACCGAGTAAAAGAGCAACCTTTGGATCTATTCAACAGTGGAAATGGAAGCAGGCGAGTAGTGGTGGAAAGGTTCAGAGCTGCAGCTGTATCTTTATCTATTCCTTTCTCTTTTAGTGCAAATGCAGCAGTGTTTCCAGGGGATTACACACTATTAATAAAATAGGATTGTACAATATGAACATTAAGGTTGCTCTTTTATTGCATATTGTTCAGGAACATACTTGTTAAAATAATGTTTGTAGGATCTAATAATAATTTTATAGATATATATTTCTCTTCCATTTCTAAGCATCAAATGGCATCTCATTAACATAACAAATTTGATTCTAAACAATAATAAAATACCTGAATATAAATAACATGCTTTAAGCAAAATAAGTACTCATTTACAATGGTAGTACAAAGCTGTCAAGCCTTTCCATAGAGCTAAACATACATTCTTTCCTACTGAAGGCCACTTTCAAACAAAGCAAACTGTACAAGAATGACATCAAGTTTTTATCAGATGAAATATGTTCAATTCTTGAAGAAGTGGGGAAAAAATGACTGTGTGATGTACTTTTAGTATCAATCAGAAACAAATAAATAAACAAAATAGCAGAACTAATTCCCACACTGCCACTACAGAAATAATTTAAATATTAGAAGCAACTGAAATATTACAACCAGCTATCAAGTTTAAATACCAATTAAAAATGGAGAAACCATTATGAGACTGTGCTTTATATCTGTGATGATGGTGGATGATGATGATGTGTGCTTCGTACACTGTCTGCAGTAACCGTGCAGATCAAACCGCTTCTATGCGTTTTTCCCAGCTTCCACATCTGGACAGCTGTCTGTGTCTGTGTGGTCTACATGCAGGTGATAATCGTGCGTGTCCTGTTTCTGCGAATGCTCAGTGACGACCGTCCACATACGCAAGACCAGAGAACACAAACATGCTCATGACCGGGCCTGTAGTCAACGTGCTCAGTCGTCGACGCAGCATCTTCACATCCTGACACCTCTTAAGTGAAAATAAGCAGTGATGTGTTGTCCCGTGGAAATCTTTTGGGAGCTGAAGACAAATTAGTCCATCCTCTCAACATTAAAGGAGCTAAAGCTTAAGATTTGGTTTGAGAATTAGGTTAGAATTTGGTTTTACTTAGCCTTTGGGTTAGGGATTAGTTCTGATGGCCGAGGTTTGATTAATGGACAGCGAGGGGGTGGCTCTATTTTCCTTGAGAAGACCATACTAGTGTTTCTCTTCAGTTAATCCATACAGCCATTTTTACACTTACTAATGTAGGTCAAATAAAGAAGCATCTTGTGTCCTTTGTTCCTCTCTGAACCCCGAGGAAGGCTTCTCTTGTAATAGGGTCGAGTAAAGTACTGCAGTCATTCATCTCCAGATTCATTAAACACAGATTGCTTTGACTTATTACTGTGGGGAGATGTTATTAATATGGGGAATGGTCGTCTGTTATCGTGGAAATTAGTGACAATAATGGCGCCCTGTTTTCAACGCCTCAATTCCAAGCGGTCAGCGCCGAGGCCACGCTGAGCTATAGCCTCCGACGTTTTCCATGAATGACAGCAATTTGTTTCCGCCTGTCCTCATAAAGGCCGTGTGTTTGTGTGCGTGTTTTAAAACAGTGAGATACTGAAAGAAAGCGAGCGACAGAAAGAGGGATTTGTCTCAAATCTACACATATTTCAATGGCACTGCTCCACCCGGGCCACACCAAGTATTTACAACATCGCTGACATCCCCGTCGTGACTGGTTTGTGCTCTGCTATATAATATCATCCAAGAGATGAGGTGTGCCCAGCCAATCCAGTGTTCTGGGCTCAGATGCGGCCATGATCATGCACATAAACTGCTTCCCCGTCCTCTTGTCTATGGGGTAAATGGTAGTAGGGGTGAACCTCTTGTTGCTCTCCACAAACTCACACAGCCGAGAATAGATCTTGGGGTACTCGTGCCGCAGGAAAACTCCTCTGGTCCTGAGCTCACGCTGGATATTGACGAAGCAAACCTCTCTGGCTTTCCTTCCTTCCTCTCCCTCCTTATCAATCTGGTGTGCCCGGGGGTGGCGTGAGGATGAGAGTTTCCATTTCACTATCCTTCTTAAGTACCTTTTTGTCCGGGCTTGAGGAGGCCAGGGACACCTTTGCATATTTTCGGACTGTTGGCGCTTGGACTCTTGGTGGTCTATTAGGCACTAGTTCCCCAACAGCTACCGATACATTCAGAAGGAAACATTCGTGTGGGTCATACTCATTGCCTGCCAGTTGCAGCTCCTTGCAGTATTCCCCAAGGTTGTCTTTGACACTATCAAGCTCTCTGAGGGACAAATAGGTGGGAGACATGAGGAGGCTCTCCAGCCCAACTTGCATAAAGTTGACGGCAGTCTCCGGGTTCGCAAAACCCAGGAAGAGAATGCCTCTCCCTCTGGATAGGTAGCCAGCTTTTGCGAGGCGGGAGAAGGATTTGTGGATCTCTGAATTCTCCCTGCAGTATTTAAGAACGTGTCGGCAGACGCTGTTGACTCGGCCGTACAGACAAGTCTCTTTATGGTTCTCCCAGTCGTCCCGGCGACAGTTTCGCGAGCAGTAAAACGTGTAGCAACTGTGGCATGACTTGAAGTACAGGCAGGCGTTGAACATGTTCTCGGTGCGCTTGCACCTCTTGTTGGCACACACCATTGTGTCGTCATCATCCGTGCTGTGGTCTGGAGAGCATTCTTCTGCACTCCTTTGGAGAGCATCACATCCACTATCAGGGTCTTTAATAGTATCAGGGCTTGACTTGGAAGATGGGAGCTGTGTATTGTCCAGCCTGGGAGACCCCCCCTCTTTGATGTCATCTTCGATAATTAGTTGCTTGAGCTGGTCTAAAAGGCCTTCGCTTGCTTTGCCGGAAGCTGGTGGCTTGTAATCAACAACCAAATCGGCCAAGAGTTCATCCAGTTGTTCTAGACTCTGCTGAAGTGAGAAGTTGTTGTGTTTCCTGTCTTTCCTAATGTCAGCCATGTTGGATATTTGCTGATGTATTAACCTTGGGGATGGTGACTTTTCACCGCCCAGTGCATCCCAGCGGACAGAGTGCACCTCATGCTGTTTGTTGTGGTGCGCGTTTAGGTCATTGTCGGTGATGGTGATCTCGGGAGTTACATACCAGCGGCCGCCTGCGGCGTTCTTCCAGGGATTGCCTGGGCCCTCTCTAAGGAGTTTCAGAGAGTGAAAGAGCTGCGTAGCGTCGCGGTGAACTCGACAGGTTGAGTATGACGGGCTGAGGCGCCACGTCGGCGGATGCTCCGTGCCGTGGTTGGTAAAATAGGTTCTCATAGCTCCTTCCGCGGGGCACCGTTTGCTCTCTGTCCTGGTGGGAATAAAGGATATTATCCCAGGACTTTGAATGGTTTTTGGCCTCTGCACCTAGTCGACTTGTCTCCTCACAGCTATTATACCACGGGGGCAAACCGAGTTCTCGCCTTACTCTTGGTGGCGTGAGTTGTGAAGACTGGTTGGAGTAGCCGGATATACTTGAACGATACCAGTCGTCTGTAAAGGCTTGGGACATTGGAGGACGTCGCCGACCCTCCGTATGATACGGCCTTGATGGTAAGTACTGTTTCTCTGGAGAACCGTAAGCTTTAGGATAAAATAACCTGGAGTTACTCACGTGGTACGGGTTGAAGCGGAGTTCCTCGCCATAATAGGGCCTAGACATTGGGGTTTGGGAGATGTAGGACCCGGCCTCACTCGTTGAGTAAGGCCTGCTATATGCCGACGGGAACGGCTCTCTGGAAAGTTGGTCTGTATAATACGACCTGACGGGAAGAGTGTGCACCCATCGAGTCCTTGGATCATACGGACCGGTCATTGAACTGCCATAACTGGTTAAACTGGATCGGTCATCCTGAAAGTATGCTCTTGAGAAAGAAGGGACCGAAAACCTGACAGAGTCCTCAACGGAGTAAAACTTACTCGGTATATTAGGGTTCGAGTAAGCTCTTTGTTCTTGAGTCAGATATGGAACAGTTGGGGACACCATTCTGTGTAAGTCAAGATGCTGGTAAGTGCTGGGAGACATGCTGGTGGAACAGTGGTAGCCTTGTCTATAAGGTCCACTGTAGTGCTCGCCGGGAGCGGGCGTTGGCGAGGAGACGATCTGCCGTGGCAAATACACACCTCTGCTGCTGCTGGGCTGACCGTATCGCTGCCAGAGATGCTCGGACGGTACGCTCGAAACCTGCCTGGATGTGTGCTGCAGGACCGAAGCATCCGGCTTGATGTCCACACGACACCGGACGTGCGGGGTTACGTTCCCTTTCATTGGTTTACTCTCGTCGAAACAGTCAGACACGTAGAGGGGGGAGTGGGGCTGCAGTTTGATAGGATGCACATCGTTCAGAAAAGCTCTGTGGCTGTAAAGTTCTCTCGCGTTTCCGAAGTCTTGTCTCTGTTGCGGCCTTGGGTTTTTCTCGCATCTTTTTGCTTCTGGAGGAGACACGGAGATGGGCACAGGAGTCAACGTGGCCTGATTCTGGGAGCAGCTTTTAGATCTTGTCCTTTTTTTAGAATCAGACCAGGTAAGATGGCTGGGTTTGTCCTGAGTGGTCTGCTGCTGCAAATGTCTGGTGTTGACAGATCGGGAGATGAAAAGCGTAGATATCCTGGCTGATCAGGCTATTCCACGTTACACCTTTGTTTACTGTTGGATTCTCGGCCCCCTTGTAAGGGGTATTCTACTGGGAGGGGACTGTGGATCATCCAGGGACTCAATTGAAGTCAAAGCTGCGGCAGTGTCTTTTGTTGATAATTTCTGGCTTATCGATCATTTTTAGGTGTCACATTGCTCGGAGGAGTGGAGAGAAACCGAATGCTCACTGTGTGGATTTAGAGGAAAGTCCTGATATAGAGTTGAAGCCAGTATATCAGGTGGATGCGTTCGGGTCATTTTAAAGGAACCACAGCATCCTCCGTTCAGTCAGACTCCGGATCAACGAAGCCTGTGGGAAGAAAAAAGAACAAATCATTCCTTAATGTCACAGGCTAAATGTAAAAATATGGTTTAAATGAGGGATTTATGCAACAACTACATACTTATGTAGTTAGCAAAATACCTCAAAAACATATCAACACTTTTTAATGAAATCTTCAGGTAATCTTGATAATGGACCAAGTAACAGATGACTAAAATTCCAGAGGGACTTTGAACTTCCAAAAACCAAAGCCAAGCGGCTTTCCTCATAAAGCGACCTACTATGCTAAATAACCTTGTATTATACTGCCTGTACTGCATATAGAATTTATACTACAGCTGTAAGTCACAATATGTGAGGAAATGAGCTGGGTTGGCTGAGGTCTGCACTCTCCGCGTGCTATTAGTTTAAGATACAAAGTTCATTACATTAATTAAAGAGAATGACACATACATACAATACTGATTATAATTTTAGTGGATATGCTTGATGATTTGCAAATCGGGTGCTTTTATGAACTGCAACCAGTCATTTACCAATTATATGAATCCATCACAATTAATAATGTTATATGTTCAATTAAAAAATGGAATTATATCATTTGCATGCCAGTCTGTTGAGATGCAGGTTAAAAAAATACTTGAAAACTTGTTAGAAAACTCAATATGACAAGAACACTAATGTGGATTTAATTTAGAACAGACAAAAGGACGAAATTCTACAGATGTTATTGCATCTTCCATTACATCACTTTTCCCCGTGTGGGACAATAAAGGACCTGAATCTGAATCTGAATCAACCTAAAATAATATCTTCTTAAACCCTCCATTTGTGAAAGTTCCCATGTTCTCAGGAAGAACACGGAGAACAAATGCATGTTGGTATGCATTTGTTCTGGACTCATGTGTCAAATGGGCTTTCTTGTTGGCAGCCTCCCACAAGCTAACACAGAGCGACCATCTGCTCATCGTGAAGACAGAGGACTGCCCAGCCTCCCCCCCTCCGTGCGTGCAGAACACACCCAGGCAAGCATCACGCCAGCGCACACATGGCCATCACACCAACCGCCGCCGTGATTCACGGCTTTGCTCAGACCCTCTTCTGTCACCGAGACACCTTAACCTTTATGGCAATCGCCACAAACGCTCGCAGTTCCCCCGCCAACATTATCAATGTTTATTACAAAGATGTCATTGATTATTGGAGTACAGCGAATGAGAGGGATGCTTTGGCAGAACCTGTCTAAATTTAGGATAATATACATCCGTTATTTATTCCTAGAGTGTGAGTGGAGATGAGCAATTCCAAATTAGAAGGGAGTGAGGAAGATTGTTGTAATTAGAGAGAATTTAACTTGTACAAAGTTCTGATTTTCCAAAAGTTTCTGAACTTGCCTCAAATTAAACCATCGTAAATCTCTGTGCTGATCAGGAATCAACAATTTATGTGCGGACGTCTCATTTTTGTGACCATGAAACCAAGAAAATAGACCCTTAAATGCCAATATTCATAGGTTAAATTGCCAGGGGGAAAAAGAAATCATAGCAATATAATGGCTCTGGGCTTCGTCACTATATTATTCTTTTATGAATCTGCTGTGATAACAAGCCCAATAATGTTGGAAACATAAAATAATAAAATGATTTGGGGGAGCTAATGTGTTTTAAAAGCGCTACACAGACTTACATGACTGGAAATGAACAACAGCCCACACACTGCAGACGGAGGGATGCTGTAAAAACAGAATTATGCCAGCAAGAATACATCCTGTCATCAATGTTTCAAGGAATATTAAATCTCTTGTAACATGATTGCGCGAAAGGCCACAGGAGGTTGGTGCTGAAAAAAGAAAAATGACAATTCCCAGCCAAAAACACAAATACGCATTTTCTGTGGAAGAATTATCAAGAATAACGTTGGTTTAAAAACAGGAGATGCAAGTCTAATCCTCGACTCATCTTGGCTCCCGCAGGAGAACTGTAGACTTTGCAGCGCAAGTAAAAATCCACATACCACATTCTGTCTCCATGGCTACAGCACACAGCAAAGGAACCATGAAACCCTGCTGGAGTTGCACACGGAGGCCAGCCTGCACTTCATCATTATGAATTGCTTTAATATGGTCAGAATCCACCAGATTAGTACCATGGCTTCGGGTTTGCACAGCTCCTTCATACATTCGTACATGGGCCAATAAACTGCTGTGCTGTGAGTATTCCTGGAAAAGCAGTTTATATTTATTTGCCTACAGAATAAAAAACTATTCCGGAGTGAGTCCTCTCCTCCCCTACGGGAGGGACGCATTCTCGCAAAGATAAAGTCGATCCTCCAGATCTGCCCACTGGGCCATTTAGCCCTGAAACGTTACCAAACACTTGCTCTACCGCACTTGAGCAGCGCTTTTATTTGGTGCAGCGGCACAAACGTCCGTCACCCTCTTCTGCCTCCACGGATGCATTTCGGTGCGCAATGACATCATTTTTTTTTTCAGTGAAACGAGGAAAAAAGGTGGCGGCTTCAGATCAGGCCACATACTTAAAGAGTTCGGCTAAGTTTCCAAACAAACGTGCGGGTTTAGCAGCAATAGTGGGCCTTACCATCTCGCCGCTCTGGTCGGATGCGGCGGATGCGCTGAAGACGCGACCTTCCGCCGATCTGCCAGCATCCAACGGTCCTTCATGCTGCCCTACATGCCGTCGCCTTTCAGCCGCAGATCGGATGCGTTTACGTGCGCGTATGAGCAGGTTGTGCCTGTGTGATGGAGGAGAGGCAGGAGGTGTGTCTGAGCCTGCGCCTCTGCGCGCGCCTTTGGAGGCGTGACCGCGCGTGTTTTAATGGCGTTGATGGAGCAAGATGGTTGGGCGTGTGGGACGACGCTCGGGGGTGGTGAGAAGTCTCGGAGCAGCAATTCGAGCCCTCGCTGCAACCCTGGATGATAGGAGACCCAGAGGAGATGGCATTTCCGGTTCCTGTTGTCTTCTTCGTGCAGCGTGAGGAGTTAATCAATACTTTTTAAAGTTTCT
The DNA here is from genome assembly GCF_901000725.2 of Takifugu rubripes. Classification (NCBI taxonomy): domain Eukaryota; kingdom Metazoa; phylum Chordata; class Actinopteri; order Tetraodontiformes; family Tetraodontidae; genus Takifugu; species Takifugu rubripes. Next base: position 3,292,204 of record NC_042305.1, read on the forward strand.
GCACATGAAGAAATGAGCCCACAGGCTTAAACCTTCTCCGGGTCCAAATAGTTATAAATAAATGATTATTCTAATGGTTTATTTTAATGGTAAAAATATAATGCGTATTATTATTATTATGAAATAAGAACAGATCACTCGTTGTTTTGATTTGCTGCTGGAGTCTGTCCATCTTGACCTTATGATAACTCCGTTTTTCATATACTTTCAGATGAATTTGGGTCAACTCCTTTTGTGTTTCGGCTAAATCAAGATGCCTCCCATGTTGTGCACATGGGATCCACAAGCTGACCTCTGCTGCCCACTCTCCTCTGCTGTCTGCATTGAGGAGCACGTGACGTTACTCCAGGAAAACTGCTTACTGAAGCACCGGCAGACCACGATGCTACTTGTCTCTGCACCACAGTGAACCTGACCTGTGACAGCCCCATTTACCGAATATGATTTAGAACAACAATCAACTCAATTTCACACGGCCCTGCATCCCACGTTTCTGAGAGTGTGATCCATTTGTGCACCCCCTCCTCCAGCACGGTGCGCTGGCATCAGTTTGTGTCAGCTCTTGGTTCGCAGGCACAAGTGTCTGTCAGCTGGGCTGCGAGCAGGTGTCTCCGGCACCTTAGCGGCTCTGCGGTGATCATAAAGAAGTGCACAAACAGAAGGGCTTTCCAATCATCTGCAGCATTGTTGCTAATAAACCTCCGAAAACGAGGCATAAAATCCTCAATGAATAGTTAATGTAGGAAAGTTCAACCCACTGATTTAAAGTTTAAAGTCTTCCTGACTTCCTGATGAGAGGACATGTGTTCTCCTGGTGGATCTCTTGGCAGACTTTATTTAGGGCATCGTTTCCCTCCTGAAGACCTTTGCTGCAGCACGGAGGGCGGATGGTAGCGCATATGATGTCACAGCAGTGCTCCAGTGATTCTGACAGTGGTTCCGAGGCTCTCGCTCAGTCAGAGAACCCCATAGAAGTCCCTGTGACTCCCCAGACCATCACTGACCCAAAGCCAAACTGGTCATTTGGGGGATGTTGCAGGCAACAGAGCTTCTCCAGAGCTTCTCTAGACCCTCTCATGTCTGTCACAGGTTCTCAGTGTGAACAATCTGTCAATTCTCTCTCTCCCTCTCTCTTTCTGTGTGTGTGTGTGTGTGTGTTCCTGCTCAAAGAAGCATATGCCATCCTGCCTCCACCTCCCCTGGTGCACTGGTCTGTCTTCTGGTGTCGCCACCATGATTTGATGCTGTGCCGGGATACACAAACCTTCTGGCTACCTGCCATTTTGGTGGTCTATCTGAGCAGCTTCTGTAGAAGGATGGCGGGTGTGTGTGTGTGTGTGTGTGTGTGTGTATGTGGGGGCGGGGTTCACCTGAAAAGCTGGTTTATTTAAAAAGGTTGTTTTGCTAAATTCCTCCTGCTGTTTGACTCTTTTCCACAGGTTATCTGGGAAATTGATTCACAAACGTTACTGTTTTATACCCCAGAGGTTTTTCCAGAAGTGGAAGCTGTGGTAAATATGTGTTCCCTTTATTTTAGTGGTATATTATCCCTGTTTATCAGCTGTGACCTTGTCCTGAGTTTGGTTTATGCACTATATATGACACAGATGTGTGTCCTTAGCTAGAACATGTACAGTATTTTCATCAGTTGAACTTGTAAATAGATACAACCTTAAAAATAAGGAAACACATCCTTATAGAGCAGTGTAGGGAATATTTGCATGCTTAAATATGTATGAATATATATTGCATTCCCACTTGAGATAAAAGGTTCTGTGTTTTAAAGATTGATTCAGTCAACCCGGCGGATCTTTGTAAACTTTCCGATTTCTGTGTTCCTACAAGGCAGAATTACATAACAGATGCAGAGATGCGCACACACACAGCCAGGCCCCCTACTTACAATGTTGGGCCCAAAATAGCCAGGCTAATACAAAGCTCGGGTTATTTTCCAATAGAATGGTGTGTGGAGGAGAGCAGGATAAAGAGATGCTAGGAGTTGCTGCGCTGCACTGTGTTTTTGGGGCTGTTTAAGACTCAGGAACCTTTTTAAACACTCATCTGCATAGACTTTCAACAAAAATTGGTCCCTGTAGAACTCACATCCTTTCCAGCACAAAGGAAATATGTACAGTAGATTGAATCTGATTCTGGAGGGGAAAAGCAACATCAACTCAGTGGGCCCAGCAGGAGGGAACACCAAGTCTTCTCTTAATTCCTAAATCTCTAATCTCTAATTTAATACACACAATCCTCTCTGATGCTCCGGTGGTCCACATGAGGAACTTACTGTGCGCGTATGGATGAAGCCAACATAAGTATCTGGATGCAGATTTGTTTTCTTGGATCAGACAAGATTTGTTCATCTTGCCCCGAATGCAGCAGAACGCCGATTGCCCTCAGATGGAGGAAGTGATGCTGCACAGAGATAAACCAACATTTGAACGGGCTCTTGCTCTCCCAAATTAGCATGTTTGATTTGGCCCGGAAAGCAAACGCACAAGAACACTTTTATCTTCTCCAAGTGAACATTCATGAACAAAATCATGCACAAGCCAACTGGGAATGTTTCCACAGAAGCCACAGTGAGTGAGTAAACTGGTCTCGCGGGGAATGACGTCATGCCGACGACTCCTCCATGGTGACCAGACAAATTAACGGCAGAAAGACGGAGTGAAGGTGGAAATTGCCTGTGAGCCCTCAGCCATTCGCGGAGGTGGAACCATCCAACTCCAACAGCTGATAATATCCAGTTAACATATGGTTTACCATAATGAAGCCCCCCCCCCCCCCACACACACACACACCTTATCCCTGCAGCCTCATGCCAGTTCATGTAGGTCAAAACAAGCACAGATATTACTCCTCTGTCCTGTTCTGGAGAGCCACACTAAGACGTCCCATGGCGAGCCTTAATTAAACCTTTCTTTCACAGCACCTCCCTCATCCCTCACTTTTCAGTTGCTTTCCCTTTTCTGAAAGTGGGGGGTGAATAATTTATGTGACGTTGTTACATAAACAGGATCTGCTGTGTCATGGCAGGAACAAACCTCCTCTGGTTTAATTCAAACACCGATTTGGGGGGTTTTCATAATGGACGACTGTCATCGGGGCCTGGCTAGTCAAGACAAACAACAAATCTTCTGTGCTCCAGTTCAGAAGAATCAATGAGGTCCTTCTAAATATGGACCGCTCTCTCTCGCTCCCTCTCCTTCCCGCAGCAGCACAATGTAAAAGCAGTACTGACTTGCACCACTTGTGTGGGGATGTAGGCCTCAATAGAATGGCCACAATAGCAGCTCTTTATAAATAAAAGGAGGATAAATTGAGTAGGTGTTGGTTTGGAGGAAGAGGTATTTTGACCAAGAATGGCTCAAGATACAGATTCTAGACCTGGATCAGTTGGGTGACCTCTGACCTTCTCTCATTGTGTGAACAAGTATGTGATTACAGCATAAAGGGTGTGTTCTGTGAAGTTTTATCTATGAGAGGGAATATTTAGAGCTTCTTTTTAACCAGGTAAAAGCTCACACAGATTAAGAATCTCTTCCACAAGAGCGACCTGGATTTGATCCTGATGTATCTGTATTTCCTGCATGTCAAGCTAATGCCTGTGGACATTTAATGTATGTATAGTTAAGCTTCCCAGCTGCACCTGTGCTTGCAGGCTGTTGAAATGGGTCAGATCTAGAAACACCCAGGCTCAGAGACAAAGTCCTCAGTGGTCCTCTTTTGTCTTCTGTGTGTTTGTAACAGTGTAGAAAACTACTGTAGGTACCTTTGTGGTCTGATTTGGTCTGCAGTGTTACACACAGTGGATATGAATGATTACACCCAGCATGAGTGTGATGTAAAATACTTATATCTTCTTGTAGTATTAGATTATCTATCTATCTATCTATCTATCTATCTATCTATCTATCTATCTATCTATCTATCTATCTATCTATCTATCTATCTATCTATCTATCTATCTATCTATCTATCTATCTATCTATCTATCTGACGTCACAGGTTGGTGCCCCTTGTGGTCACAAGTAAAATCGTCACCGTACAACAACAATAATAATAATAATAATAATAATAGTCACCCATTACACCTTAGTGTAAAAAGAGGCAAAAGCATAAATTAAGTCTGTCAATAAAAGTCAAAATCTGACATTGAGCGACTTTATTATGTTGTTCTGAATTGTTGTTAGTTTAACACATTTAAGGTGTCTGTTTTGCAATATAGGATATATAGGATATTTGTAATATTCAGGTTTGAGAAACCTGCCTGATAACATCAGTGCTCTTTAAACCTGACAATGACACAAAATAAGCAAAATTTACTGCGAAACCCTCAGGTCTAAAGTATAGAAGATGAGCAGGCAGGATCAGAGGGATCAAATTAGTATTTAAATGTTGAAGAACAGGCTCAGCAGTGATTCTGCAGTGAGGAAAATATTACATTTTGTTAAAATGACTATTTATACTCCAACAAAGGCAATTAAGTTTGGCACATATTATATTACTGAGCCAATAATGACACACAAGGAAACAAATTTGATTGTAGACTTTACTGAACATGTGCATGTTTTTATAACATTTTCACATCATATAGCTACATTGCATATAACATCACATTTGTCTTTACATTTAATTGAATCATCTAATGCAACAATATATTTATAGATAACAAAACCTCATCTCTGATTTTTGCACTTACATTTATGATGTACACTTTTAAACGCGGCAAGCATCAACCAACAAACGTTTCACCTTTGTCACACCGAATACACATTGAATTTAGAAAGGATGGATCTACCAGAGGAAGTAAAGTACATTCACAGATTATCACAACAAATGACGTAAGAAAACAATGTCGGCATCGATAACTTTGCATTGCACCGCTCATCCCGTCAATAGTTGCCATGGATGTATGTGACCTTTAAATTCCACCATCCCTGCGAACAGTATTGGCTCATCGTCACGAATGACATTCTTAGTGCTGACACCGAGTCAAGGTTCCGCCGCCCTGATTATATTTTTTGGAAACTTTTATGAATGAATTAAAAAAAAAAAAGACACATTTAATATCAAGCGTAAATAGCAGCAGGAGATAAATGCCACAACTCTGCATCACCCACAGCACATTAATTTGGTATTTTACATAACATTCACGCGTTTATGCACCATTGAGCACAAGGGGTCACTGTGGCTACACGCACGGACTGAAACACACAGGCAGCGGAGAGGAACTGTAGGAAAGTCGAGTTCTGTCTGACTCCAGGCTGTTGGGTTTCCCTCCAATCAACGATTCTGCCACCTTTTCTTGACATTCCGGTGGCACTTCCACTCCGCTCTCAGTGGCTGATTTGCCAAACCGAACGCCAAGGAGTGAGGGAGCACGACAGCCATAGCATATGGCTTGCACGTCTTGCACGTGCAAGTCCCACGTCTTGCAACCGTCTTGCACGTTCTAGAACTGTTAAAAACTCAGCCACGGTTCTGAAACCGATTCACGTGAGTTCAAAAGAAAAAAAATCACAACGTACAGACTTGCAGCCTGAGTCCAAGGCAGACGAAATCAACCTGAAAAGAGGCTTTTCCCACTGTATTCAAGTATAATTTTGCAATATATTCTGTGCACAAGTGCAGTTGTGAAAATCAACATTCTATGTGACTACAGTGCATGCTCGACCCTCGTCACTAGTACAAACACACAACAGTGTAATGGAAGACCCTTACACACATACAAGCCTCCCAATCAAATGGAAATCCCTGAGACAGCTCCATTTGATCTGACATTCTTGTCTGTGTAAGACTTGCTTTGAAAGTTGCTTCTTATTTATTTATTTTAATCTAAGTGGAGAAAGAAAAGACGGTAAAGAAAGTGGCAGCAGTAGCATGTACAACACCGAACAGGTCACTCTACACACTAGTTTAGCTACTCGCACCAGTGTCGGGGGGCTTGAAAATGCAACCACGGCCTCGTGTGCACATGCAGGAAAGTTGTGACGAGGGGGGGGGGGGGTCATCGGTGTGAATGGACAAAAGATCAGCGACACGCTGGACATTCTGAGTTCGGGACTGAATAAACCCGTTCTTGGTCACGGTGATGAAACCTAGGAAGGTATTCCCACTGTTGTTTTTTATTATTATTGCAATATTATTGAAACATGGTCCCCAAATGTCCTTCCAGGTGGAAAGTTTAGGGTTAATTTAGGAATAATAACAACTGCTTCACTCAGAACTTCTAGAACGGTACTGGTGTTATTACTGATCACGTGGTTTACAACACACACTATTGATTTTACAAATCCCAGGACGCAAAAAAATCAATCGTGGCAGAATCGAATCTTTTTTTTTTAACAGTCTGATTCCAGCAATACGTTTCCTCGATGCTGTACAGTCCCTGTACAAAGAATGTAATAATCATGCTTTTATTTTGATAGTACACATATGAAGTGGATGTCCTGAACCCCGTAATAACATTGCTGATGCAAACGCGGCGCCTGTGCACGAGTTTCCTGTTTTTAGGGGCCAGTCTGAACATTCCTGTTCAATTAAAAACAACTATTTTGTCCGGCACAACGGAGGGTCATGTTTTTTTCTTTAGAACATTTAAACGCTTCTCACAATGATTTTACACAATAAAGTTTCACCAACAAACAAGTAGGATTTCTTTTTCCTGTGTATGACTACATGCATATGCACCTCTGTAAGGTGTTGTTCTGTGTCACATGTAATAGGAGGAAGGAATGCTGGAGAGGACAGCGCCTACATTTACTGGGTGTCGTTTACTACGATTTATTTTTCTTACTTAGGCAGTGGGTTTAAAGTTCGTCGATGGTCACACAAGTCAGACTTGGTCCTGGTGGGTCTCTCTGTCAGTGGAGGAGGAATGGGTACGTTTCAGTCTGAGAAGAGACTGGCGAAAGATTTGCGTAGGTTACGGATGGTTTCAGCCTTCACCTCGTCCTGGCTAAGGCTGGCTCGCGGCGTTGGGGTTTCTGGAATGTTGAAGGTATTGGTAAGAGACTGGGATTTGCTATAAAGAGAGAGAGATGGCAATAGACGAGAGGAAGAGGCGATTAAAGTCATGCAGCAAACCCATGAAATGACAAGATTGGGAGACAGGACAGAGAGGGGGGAAAAACGATGGAGAGCGTTCCTTTTCGACAGTCATTCAATATTATTTTATCATTTCTCATTTAATATGATAAGAATATTGAATGGCCTTTTTTGGATGCACAGTGGATGCACGTTTAATCAAGGAAATGGTGAGAAACTTAATCACGGAATCCAAATTCAGGCGTCATTTTTCCTCGAAAACCCACCGAACGCAGGAAAAATCAGCCATTTCTCAGCTGGTAAAATTCTGATTATCTCTTGCATGGAAGTGCTTCTGCCTCTGACCGTGTGACGGTAACTCGACCAAACGATCACTTCATTACTCGTCTACTGATGATTCGACCTTTAATTCCGAAGCTCCGGGGACTATCAGTGAAATCCATGGGTTACAAAGCTTTTCGGAAAGCTGCTAATCATGTCGTAAGCTGCTATCGCACGCGCTTGGCACAAAACATCACCACGTCCAGGTTGACCTGAAATGTGCTGTTTTGTGAAGCTGCTGCTGAAGGGTTGAGAATGAAAGCTTCAGTCATGCATTAATCATGACATGCGTATCTCAGTGCGAGCGTAACGGGGGAACTCCTGCTCAGGGCTGCTCTACACCACTGTCTCATCTGGCTCTAATTACTCACTTTAGTTGAGGAGTGCTGCCCACTGCTGGGTTGTCCTGACTGGGCTTCTGTGGGGGCTTGGGCTTTTGCTGCAACGGGGGTCGTCCCCCTGGACCCCCCTGGCCTTGAGCAGCAGGTTGGGGCTGCTGGGTGGTGGGGCGAGCCCTCTGTTGCTGCGACCCACTCTGGGACTGCTGCCTGCTAGGCTGGGCAGGCCTGTCCTGCTGTTGGCCTGCTGCTTTATGACTCGGCCCTTTCTGCTGCTGCTGGGACACAGACTGTTGTCTCTGATTCTGAGGCAAACCTTGACCAGAAGAAGGTCTCTGGCCTTGAGGAGCTCCCTGACCTGGCGGCCGCGTCTGAGCAGCTCCTTGGCTAGCTTTAGCCGAACCGCCGTCGCTAGCAGCGGAGCTGGCAGGAGACTGCGGAGCCTGCGCAGGAGGTTGGCCCTGAGGCTGTGGACGCTGCTGAGACGGTGGGTTTTGCTGAGGACCACCTAGAGAAGAAAGGAAGCTGTCGCAATCAATGACTCACCAAGAAGACAAAGATCATTTTGAAACATTGAGACAGGGTGTTACCCTGAGGTGAAGGGCGCTGCTGAGGGGTGACAGACTGAGGGGACCCTGCCTTCTACAGGACACAGAGGAGGCAAAAGGCAGAAAAACAATATTTATCAGTAAGTAAGTGAGAAATAAATGAGAAAATCCCTTCCGGGGCACAGAGATTAGCTCAACAGACAGATAATCACTGGGTTTCTGTGGCGAGTTGGGCTTTAAACATTGTGACATTTGCCGTACGTTATGCAGCAGAGTCACAGCCCTTTCTCCCACACTCCTGTTTATAAATGACACCACAGCTGGAGGTCTGACTCCTTCGACCAATGTCTTGGCCAGCTCAGTGTTTTGAGTACCTGCAGTGGTTGTGCTGACGTGGAGCGAACTGTGTGAGAGCTGGATATACGTGGAATAGTCTGGTTCATCTTAGCAATCACCAGATCCGCTATCTGGACGCGGTCATCATCCTGCTGGTCTCCAATCAGCGGCATCGAGCAATCATCAACCTAAAAATAGACAAGCCGGGAGACGTTCTGTCTTCCTCTCACGACCAGAAACAGATTTGATTACGCTGCCCGAGAGTACCTCTATGATGTAGTCCCTGCCGTCTTTGCCGTGCAGCGCCTCCACAGCGCAAATATCCAGCCCTCCAAAGATGTCAGCGCACGCATCCACCCACATTCTGTACCTACAGCAAACAGTTATGAATAGCCAGAAGGACATTTCAGGATTTTCTGGTTATAATTTCATCAGCATTTAGGAGGTCTTACTTATCAGACATGGCCACCTGCTCAAGCATGGATGATCCGGTGTTGGTTTTCCAGTTCCCAGAAATCGACGTTCTCCTATTCATTAATTAGAATTTGGAATGTAATATAGTACGATGTGATATAGTAGGTTTCACTTTTCTTTACTCACATGTAAGCTTTATAATTGTCACCGATCTTCTGGATGCGCACGTCATACTTAGCGTCGATGAAGGGCTCGGACGTGGCGTAGGTCTTGGTGAGGGCCACAATGCTAGCAATATCTTGAAAATCATATTGATTGTCCACTTTGACCTTGAGAAGAAAAGAGAGAAAACGTATCACGCCGCTGCGTTGACAAGGAGACGCTCGGGTGCAACCTTGAGACGTCCTCACCTTTCCCATTCCTGAGTGAGCGTGGCCCATCTTCACCACAACGGGGAACCGAGGAGAGCTGATCTGCAACGGCAGCACCATCACACACTTGCTTCACTATATGGACCCTTCAGCAGCTTATAAAAACTGCAATATGATAATATATTATACAATATAATGTTGCAGGGTGCTTAGATAGAGCTGATACGTTAATTTATGCTTGGAGGGATGTTAAGATCGTCCCGCTGGATCCTAATTCATATAGCAGTGTTCCAGAAGTGGCTCTCGGCATTAGTGATAGTATCTGAATAGTTCATATTAATAATTTTGCAGGTGACGCGGCGTCTTCAGCGCAGAAATGGAGCCGGGATTCATTTTCGAAGATGTGTATTAAAGCGAGTTGATTAATAGACGCCTCCGTTATTAACCCCTGGAGTCAAGCAAATAGAAGTCTTCCTAATGATTCATTTTCAGCTAAATAAAACCAAAGGGTCCCCCCTCCCCTCCGTCAGTCGTCATGGAAACATGATGCCGTGCCAGTGGACCGGCGTGAAGGCACGTGTGAACACGGCCTGTACTCGCTGAACCAGTTCTTGTTCTGCGCATCATTTTCCTTTTTGCTCCTGCTCAGCACCGGCATGTGTGAAAGCACGCTCACTTTCAGTCCCACGCCGCTGCGCATGCGTTCTAGCATTTAGGCCGTTTTGCGTATTTGCACATCTGCAAAAGCGCAGTTACGACTCTGATCTGTATAATCTGAGACTGGAAAACGGTGCGATATTCTTCCAAATTTCAGCGGATTAGAAGGAGAAACACAAAATCAAAAATGACATGTGTCTCAACCTTGTCCTGTACCGTAGTCGATGGTATATTCTTACAGTTGTTCCCCAAAGGCCAGATTGGGACGGGGGAAAAAAAATCACCCCACTAGAAAATGTGGCTGATCTCAGCTGTTTTATGAACTATTGAGAGGAAGCTAAACAAAGACGCTGGGGGGGGGGGGTCTCTGTGCCGAGAGGAGACGGAAAAATCTCACCATTTCCTTGTGGTTGGGATAATAAACCTGTTCGATCAGCGGGAACTCCTCTGGACCGAGTTGCTTCAAGAGTCTGGACATCTGAGCAAACTAAAGTAAAAGAATCAACCCTTTATTACAGGCTTCCTGTTGACATCTCTCATATTACATATCAATACTGGCAAAATGATCTAAATCTGTCACTGTTAAACTGGATTCTTGTGAAGAATGACAAGTAAAAATGCACGACTCAACCCTTTAACCAGTGGTAAATGAAAGGTTATACTTTCCCTTTACTGACAGACATGTTTTAAAACCCCATTAATAAAATGGCGACAGTTTCAGGCCACAAAAATTCTAAGATGCACATTTATCTGGAACTGCAGGACACTTACCACCCACGGTTTGTCACAGAAGTTGTAAACAGAGTGCAGCGAGTTAACCGTTGGCAGGCCGGCATACTGCAGCCCGATCACCATGTTGCGATGGTCTCCGTTCTTGTCCATGCTGAAGGCGTGCTGTCGGATCAACACAAAGTCTGGCTTGAAGGACCTGGAACGCAAGAGCACATTCAGAAAGTGATGGAATGGGATGGAAATGAGCACGCTTTATACTGTTGAGCTGCTGGCACCGGCTGGAATGAATGAAAACAGAACGAAAACCTATCTAAAGGTTATATCTAGTTTATTAAAGTCTGCAACACTGATTGTAGCCGACAACAATCAAACCCCTGAATAGCAAAATGCCTGTCCATTATATGATGATATTCTTCTGCTATTTTTCAGTCTTTACCCCTTTATTCTTCCTTTTATTCTTTTTTTTGTTGAATATAAAATGAGGAAATTATAGACCAACTGCACCACCCGTACGTGTTATAAAACCACATAGATATCTATGAAATATATCTCTGTTAACCACCCGAGCCCCTCATTGACGTGACTTGTCCTCTGAAAGCTCCATAAAAAGTGATGCCTGCAGTGACTTATGAGATAAGGACTGGCTACCAGTTGGCATTTTTAGCTGCAGAAAATACATAATGACTAATATATTACAGCTGCCCATAAACCCGACACCTGTTAGGTTTAAGCTACATACTCACTTATTAACTTTATGGCCGTTCCTGAAAGCGTCCACGGTCACGCTGTAGGCGCCCAGTGAATTGGCCACTAGGTTGATTTCAGAGAACTCGGCCTGAAAGGAAAATGTCACCAAAGATTGTGTGAAACACAAAACAGAGACGCAGTATGTTTGACATTAAGCTGACAGAATTCTGTTAATTCTGTTTGAAGGGCCACAGTGGAAACGGATAGAAAATAAAATAGGAAGAGGGGAAAAGCCTCGGGCACAGACACGTCTCCCAGGGATTATGCTAAAAATGTGCCGATAACTTCCATTAGCCAACCATGTTTGAGCCCGTGTGTGGCTGGTTTATGCTTGGTTATATCTTTTCTACCACCTTTGCATCATTTGGGTCAATTAGAGCAAAAGAACCAATAAGCTGGTTAAAGAGGTCCGGGCTCTTTTGAGTGGTCCAGCAAGACTTTGAGTTGGTCACTCAGAACGACTAACTAGTGGTAACGATCTAAAAATGTAGGGCACAGAGCGCCTTCCTTTCCAGGAATCATGGCCCAGTTACTCTAAATAATCCACAGACCTTGTCATGAGCAGGTTGACATGGGAAATACACTGTTGTCCATTTAAAACAAGCAGCCACTTGGAGAGAGATCTGAGCTGCCTTCTTTTAATCGTGGTTGTTCATATTGTGACTTTTAGTCATTTAGCAGGCTCTTTTGTCCAAAGACGCAATCAAGCACCATGTAATTGAGACCTATGGAGGTCTGGAGGTGGCTCCACCATCGGGGAACGAGGTGTGAGCAGAGTCTGGATGCTGTGCCTGAGCAGACGGCTTTACTAGATGTGTGGAACGCAGCAGACCTGGGCCAACATGGCCTGGACCTTGATCCAATCGTGTAAGAGGAAGCAGGTCCAGCTGGGACTCTGTAGACCAGCATGAGCGACATGAACTTAAAGAGGGAGCTACAGGTAGCCAATGGAGGGCCCCGAAAACCAGGAGCTCTATTTTACCAAGGTTAACTTGCATCCAAGCAGACATGAGGGACAGTTTGAGATCTGCTTTAATACGCTCTCTCAATGGTCTTGGACAGGAACAGGAAATGGGATAGTTCCCCAATTCAGTCGGAACGATGCTGGTGGAGAGGGAGGAGCGGATCATCAGAGTGATTGCCGGGGTGATAGAGGGAGCTATTTTCTGTGGTTAGGTGGAGTCCAGTGGGCATGGAGGCGTGCTGCCCTCTGGGGGAGCCAAGGGTGGCTGAACAGGGCGAGCGGTGGGAGAGAGAGAGTTTGCAGAGGTCGCGATGGAAGGTCAGTCGGCCTCATCCTGAACTGAATGGAAAAGTGGTCTCAGAGCTCAGAGGGGTAACTGGATGGGGGGTCTGTAGAGCAAGAATGAGAGCCAGGTTTGTGAGTGGGAGGAGGGGGGGGGGGGTCCTTGAGGTTAAAGGACCTAATCAGGGACAGGAAGTGGGCTGAGCAGGGGTTGTCTAAGGAGATGTTGAATCCCCCAGGACAAGCTAGGGACCATATTTACATTTACATGGGGTCCATATTTTACTCACTGTGAAGAGATCATCAAGATCAACAACTGCACCTCCCCCACCGGCCCCACTGGCTCCTCATCCAACACCACATCCAATACTAGACCCCCCCACACACCAAATTCCCCCCTGCATGCATTGTTTCATAGTTCCCATCCTCCATCTATGACTGTTGATCTGAGTTCACAGGTCAGGACCTTTGACCCTTTCTAAATGATCTCTGTCACGTACCTGTTCCACCTTGATGTCATATTCACTGTGCACCTTTCTTCCTCTGAAGACCTTTAGCCTGCACAGGAAATGGGCATTTTTAAATCTTGATCAAGATGGATATTTCCCAGATACATTTAAAAAAGAAATCTTTAAAAAACACCCGATGTAACACTATTAGCAGCGGATCAGGACATGAGAAGATTTAAATAAATAATGTGTACAGCAACTCACACCCACCTAAAGCACATTTAGAAATGAATTATGGATATAAACCAGGGCTTGAACTAAACATCTCCTGCCTGTTGTGACCCACCGAGGCTCCACGGAACTGAAGGGTTGCTGCTGAATTTATTGATCTGTATGGAATCATTTCACTATTTCAAACATGCACTGCAGAGCACATATAGATGGATGGATGGATGGATGGATGGATGGATGGATGGATGGATGGATGGATGGATGGATAGATAGATAGATAGATAGATAGATAGATAGATAGATAGATAGATAGATAGATAGATAGATAGATAGATAGATAGATAGATAGATAGATAGATAGATAGATAGATAGATAGATAAGCAGGACACTAGTCCACTGCAGGACACTAGTTTACTGCAGGACACTAGTCCACCGCAGGACACTAGTTTACTGCAGGACACTGGTCCACCGCAGGACACTAGTTTACTGCAGGACACTAGTCCACCGCAGGACACTAGTTTACTGCAGGACACTAGTTTACTGCAGGACACTAGTCCACCGCAGGACACTAGTTTACTGCAGGACACTAGTCCACTGCAGGACACTAGTCCACTGCAGGACACTAGTTTACTGCAGGACACTAGTTTACTGCAGGACACTAGTCCACTGCAGGACACTAGTCGACCGCAGGACACTAGTTTACTGCAGGACACTAGTTTACTGCAGGACACTAGTCCACCACAGGACACTAGTTTACTGCATGACACTAGTTTACTGCAGGACACTAGTTTACTACAGGACACTAGTTTACTGCAGGACACTAGTCCACCGCAGGACACTAGTTTACTGCAGGACACTAGTTTACTGCAGGACACTAGTCCACCGCAGGACACTAGTTTACTGCAGGACACTAGTTTACTGCAGGACACTAGTCCACCGCAGGACACTAGTTTACTGCAGGACACTAGTTTACTGCATGACACTAGTTTACTGCAGGACACTAGTTTACTGCAGGACACTAGTCCACCGCAGGACACTAGTTTACTGCAGGACACTAGTTTACTGCATGACACTAGTTTACTGCAGGACACTAGTTTACTACAGGACACTAGTCCACTGCAGGACACTAGTCCACCGCAGGACACTAGTTTACTGCATGACACTAGTCCACCACAGGACACTAGTTTACTGCAGGACACTAGTCCACCGCAGGACACTAGTCCACCGCAGGACACTAGTTTACTGCATGACACTAGTCCACCGCAGGACACTAGTTTACTGCATGACACTAGTTTACTGCAGGACACTAGTCCACCGCAGGACACTAGTTTACTGCATGCCACTAGTTTACTGCAGGACACTAGTCCACCGCAGGACACTAGTCCACTGCAGGACACTAGTCCACTGCATGACACTAGTTTACTGCATGACACTAGTTTACTGCAGGACACTAGTCCACTGCAGGACACTAGTTTACTGCATGACACTAGTTTACTGCAGGACACTAGTCCACCGCAGGACACTAGTTTACTGCATGCCACTAGTTTACTGCAGGACACTAGTCCACCGCAGGACACTAGTCCACTGCAGGACACTAGTTTACTGCATGACACTAGTTTACTGCAGGACACTAGTCCACCGCAGGACACTAGTTTACTGCATGACACTAGTTTACTGCAGGACACTAGTTTACTGCAGGACACTAGTCCACTGCAGGACACTAGTTTACTGCATGACACTAGTTTACTGCATGACACTAGTTTACTGCAGGACACTAGTCCACCGCAGGACACTAGTTTACTGCATGACACTAGCCCACTGCAGGACACTAGTCCACTGCAGGACACTAGTTTACCGCAGGACACTAGTTTACTGCAGGACACTAGTCCACTGCAGGACACTAGTCCACTGCAGGACACTAGTTTACTGCAGGACACTAGTTTACTGCAGGACACTAGTCCACTGCAGGACACTAGTCCATCGCAGGACACTAGTTTACTGCAGGACACTAGTCCACTGCAGGACACTAGTCGACCGCAGGACACTAGTTTACTGCAGGACACTAGTTTACTGCAGGACACTAGTCCACCACAGGACACTAGTTTACTGCATGACACTAGTTTACTGCAGGACACTAGTTTACTACAGGACACTAGTTTACTGCAGGACACTAGTCCACCGCAGGACACTAGTTTACAGCAGGACACTAGTTTACTGCAGGACACTAGTCCACCGCAGGACACTAGTTTACTGCAGGACACTAGTTTACTGCAGGACACTAGTCCACCGCAGGACACTAGTTTACTGCAGGACACTAGTTTACTGCATGACACTAGTTTACTGCAGGACACTAGTTTACTGCAGGACACTAGTCCACCGCAGGACACTAGTTTACTGCAGGACACTAGTTTACTGCATGACACTAGTTTACTGCAGGACACTAGTTTACTACAGGACACTAGTCCACTGCAGGACACTAGTCCACCGCAGGACACTAGTTTACTGCATGACACTAGTCCACCACAGGACACTAGTTTACTGCAGGACACTAGTCCACCGCAGGACACTAGTCCACCGCAGGACACTAGTTTACTGCATGACACTAGTCCACCGCAGGACACTAGTTTACTGCATGACACTAGTTTACTGCAGGACACTAGTCCACCGCAGGACACTAGTTTACTGCATGCCACTAGTTTACTGCAGGACACTAGTCCACCGCAGGACACTAGTCCACTGCAGGACACTAGTCCACTGCATGACACTAGTTTACTGCATGACACTAGTTTACTGCAGGACACTAGTCCACTGCAGGACACTAGTTTACTGCATGACACTAGTTTACTGCAGGACACTAGTCCACCGCAGGACACTAGTTTACTGCATGCCACTAGTTTACTGCAGGACACTAGTCCACCGCAGGACACTAGTCCACTGCAGGACACTAGTTTACTGCATGACACTAGTTTACTGCAGGACACTAGTCCACCGCAGGACACTAGTTTACTGCATGACACTAGTTTACTGCATGACACTAGTTTACTGCATGACACTAGTTTACTGCAGGACACTAGTCCACTGCAGGACACTAGTTTACTGCATGACACTAGTTTACTGCATGACACTAGTTTACTGCATGACACTAGTTTACTGCAGGACACTAGTCCACTGCAGGACACTAGTTTACTGCATGACACTAGTTTACTGCATGACACTAGTTTACTGCAGGACACTAGTCCACCGCAGGACACTAGTTTACTGCATGACACTAGCCCACTGCAGGACACTAGTCCACTGCAGGACACTAGTTTACCGCAGGACACTAGTTTACTGCAGGACACTAGTCCACTGCAGGACACTAGTCCACTGCAGGACACTAGTTTACTGCAGGACACTGGACCACTGCAGGACACTAGTTTACCGCAGGACACTAGTTTACTGCATGACACTAGCCCACTGCAGGACACTAGTCCACTGCAGGACACTAGTTTACCGCAGGACACTAGTTTACTGCAGGACACTAGTCCACTGCAGGACACTAGTCCACTGCAGGACACTAGTTTACTGCAGGACACTAGTTTACTGCAGGACACTGGACCACCGCAGGACACTAGTTTACTGCATGACACTAGTTTACTGCAGGACACTAGTCCACCGCAGGACACTAGTTTACTGCAGGACACTAGTTTACTGCAGGACACTAGTCCACTGCAGGACACTAGTCCACTGCAGGACACTAGTTTACTGCAGGACACTAGTTTACTGCAGGACACTAGTTTACTGCAGGACACTGGACCACCGCAGGACACTAGTTTACTGCATGACACTAGTTTACTGCAGGACACTAGTTTACTGCAGGACACTAGTCCACCGCAGGACACTAGTTTACTGCAGGACACTAGTCCACCGCAGGACACTAGTTTACTGCAGGACACTAGTCCACTGCAGGACACTAGTTTACTGCAGGACACTAGTTTACTGCAGGACACTGGACCACTGCAGGACACTAGTTTACTGCAGGACACTAGTCCACCGCAGGACACTAGTCCACTGCAGGACACTAGTCCACTGCAGGACACTCTGGCACGGCTCTGTCTAGACCGTGCACGGCTCTCACCAGTCGGTCTGCTGGTCATCGATGACCAGCAGGATCTTGGCGTTGCTGGAGCCTCCAGCTCGGTCCGCCGCCTCGGACAGCGTGGCCGCAGCCGCAGCCGTCGTCTGTTTCACAGCATTGGATATGGAGGAGAAGAAGCTGGAGCCTCCACCTGCAGCAGGCTGCGGCTGGCTGCTCGGCGGGCGCCTCTCCCCGGGCCCCGGCGACACTGCGGGGCTTTGCTGCGGTGGATCGGGCCGTTGGAGATCCGTCATGTAGCCATTGGGAAGGTTCGAGATGAAATTGCTGTCGGAGAGGCGTCGACGCAGATAGTTCATGATGGAAACCGGGCAGAACTAAGGGATCTCCGAATATCCTCCGGGTGGATGCGGCTCAACAGCTCGATGTTCAGCAAAATAGAATGACTAGGCTACTTTTTTCCATGTGCAATGTTGCCTGAAGAGAAACAATCCGTGAATCAACTGGGAGGACGATTTTCTGCAGCTTAATTAGCGACACACAGCATCGGAAACGCACAAATGTGGTTTCTCATTTGCACCAGTAGATGCGATTATAGAAGCATCTAGTGATGATCAGCAAGTGGAGCCTACCTGGGAGTGTATCACGCGCAGATCCGCCCCTCCGAGGTGATGATCTCTTTATTCTTGCCTCTTCAAACAAGTGTCCCCTGCTGTTTCCTGCGTCGGTGTCCAACCTGTCAAATCACAGCCACAAACCTTTTCCTCGTCCCTCCAGTCAAGTCCCAGTTAACACAGCCTGCCCTGCGTCACTCCCAGTCATCCAAGAGAGGCAGCCTGCCATCAGAATCAAGTCGACGGTGTAGGTTAACGCACGTCCGGGTTTCAAAATAAAAGCGTAACATTCATTGCCTGAATATTGCGTAATTAGGGTGTCATTGTCGTTATAATACTTCCATTTTTAGGGAATACATATACTATATGTCGAGAAATATAGACTTTGTGGACATAGAAAGAGAGAGAGAGAGAGAAAATATACTCTTAATGTCACCACTTCCGGTTTCTAGCATGTGATTGTTACCTTGACGAATGCGGTGTCGTGTTTTTGGCTGTGTTGGGTTCGGTGCTGATGTGGTGGACATATCACTACTGCTGTGGCTGTCGTGGCGTGATGATGGGATGATGTTACATCTTGTGGTGAAAAACCTGCAGCCTGCAGAAGTTCACAAACGTTCAATTCGGGGGGTTAGCTTGCATTGGGGATATATTTATATATATATATTGGCAGTGATAAATAAAATGGTTAAATCGTTAATAGTAAAATGAGGACTCACAATAGTGTAAAAAAATAATGTAGAGGATAAAGGTAGGTGTGTATTTGTAGCGGAAGGGGTCTGATAACTATAATAGACTTTTACTTTAACACCCTACAGCAAGTTTTCCAAACTCTTCCAAGCCAAGACCACCCAAACAGCATTAGGTTCTGGCTGGGGAGCCTCTGCGAACACACAAACAATACTGCAAAATATGTGAAAAAAATCCACTTAGTAGCAGTAGTAGTAGTAGTGTAGTAGTAGTAGTAGTAGTAGTAGTAGTAGTAGTAGTAGTAGTGTAGTAGTAGTAGTAGTGTAGTTTCTTTCTTTTATTCACTGTTTACTGGTAAACATTTGTGCAGCTGTAAAGCCATGGTGAATATATGCAGATTTTAGTGCACAAGGAGTTTTGTGATGCTTAATTTCTTCACTATCTAGCGACATGCTGGTTTGAGGACCACAGCAGCTTGATAGCAGCTACAAACCAGTAGGTCATCACAGATTAGGACGTCAAGAGCGATGTTTTAACTGGCAGCTCCTTAGAAAGATGAGTCAGTGTTGTTACCTCGGTTACGTGACAGCTGTCTGTCCGTCACGACGAAATATTGTTGCCAACCAAACCGTGTAAGCAGTATAAATAAAAAAGATGCAGAATCAACATCAATGTAATCCTTAGTGCTACCCAAGAGCCCCCCCCCCCCCCCCCCAGGCCTGCATCTGTGTCTTTGTACCTTAGTCTCGAAGCACAAAAACTTTTCCTGTTTGTACAAATTAACTGCATATTAAAGTCACATTTCCCCCATAAATTGTAACTTCTCTCTTGAACAGTAAATACCTTCTTTATATTTATTGCTAATAGATAATATTTTGCTTTGAGCATTATTTGAGCAGTTTAGTAGCAGTTTTTTGAATGATGCTTAGCAGTAGAGAGTGAGGGGTGATTTCTGATCCAAAAGGTTCTTTGATCTTTTTATTCGTTCATTTTTTTCATGTTTGATTTGTGATTTCCATATAATTCTGTCATCTGTGGTTACCCCCAGACGTTTCATTTCATGAACTCTTTCTATTTCAACTGCCTATTTCCTTTTATTACCTGTGGTTTTTGTGGCCAATTCCCAAATAATCAGATTTAATGACAAGCTGCTTGTGTCGAACCATCATTTTAGTTGGTTCGTTTCTATAGTGATGCCTTTCTGTAATATTTGTGTCATCTGCAAACAATTCAAAACGCAACAGCTCAGATCTTTTTAACAATAATATAAATATCGCTCCACACTGACCCCTAGTGGACACTACACGCAACGCACGATGAAACAGTCCCACTTAAATAACCTAGTCCCCCATCCAGCACTATTCCCCGTCTCCCACACCTTTCTAGTTTAATGATTAATATTTCATGGATGATTGTGTCAAAAGCCGTTTTTTAAATCAAGAAGTTCCCCCAGCAGCATATTGCTTATATATCTACATTTGGGATTTCTTCTATTGCCAGTGAGGTTGTATCTAAGTATCTTGAGTTTCTGCCCAACCTGTTGTTGAAGAGTATGTTTGAGAATTGTTTTGTGAGATGATGTTTGTTTCCATGGATACAATCAGTGGACTGTTTGTTCTCACATTATTTTTTAACAATATACAGAATTTCCATTTCATCCACTGCTTGAAGAAAGAATGAGCAAGGATTTCTCTCTGGTAAATGTTCTTTTTATGTCCCTCAATCAGGTTTTTTTTTTCCTTAGCCGTTTTTAGTCTTTTTTCATGAGAAATGAGGATGTCTTGGGTGCAAGAAAAGTTTCAGAGGAAATTCTGATTAAACAAAAAACAGCAGTCAAATAAGTCTCGTCTCATATTTGCGTCTCATTTCCTTTAGACACGTTAGCAAAGTTTGCATTTTGCAAACCACATTCAGTCTCCTTTTTATTCGTCAACAATATTGCATTGTATATTTAATTATAGTTATCTTCACATAACAACCATCTACGTTGCGTCTCGTTTTCATCACGATTCATCATCATTTTTGCTGACCGAAGTAACACTTCTCCTATGTGATGTAACCATGCATTACTGCCTATATACAGGATATACAATGTGGGCAGACGACCTGCTTGGCATAGGTCTGTAATACTCGGGCACCTATTGCGCCCCCTAGCGGTTCCCACTGTTGGAACCAATAGAGAATCTGGCAGTTTTTTACTATGCAGATGCGTCAGCACTTTGTTGACAAGTCTAAATCATGTGAAGGTCTAAATGTAAAAAAAAAAAAGCTAAAACTTTTTGCAGGTACATGTCAAGCTCTGCTGAGGGGACATGGTTCCTGTCCTGTCTGTACTCTCTACCACTGGTCTCCAGCAGCACTTCACCTCCTCAAGCTCTAAAAACAACAACAGAGGAGTGGACAATGTATGGCTGCTTACTTTTGGAGTGAAACTCAAGGGTTAAAGCTGTGTTGGATTGAAATCAGAATAGAAAAACTAAAATACGTGTACTGGAAGAGCCCAGAACCTTCTTGCTGTCAGGCTAAATTGGCACAATTGTGTAACTGTAATATTTGTCTGTTAAAACACAACAGCCCATAAAGATCTTCCCCAAGCAGCCATAACGCAGCCTTCGGGACATCCATCAGAGAGGTACAAATCCAGGGAATGGGGAGACTCCGGAGGTTATGGACTCTCTCACAGGAAGATCATATGGCAGGTGAAAATAGGACATCATGTCCACACCTTGAATGCAGGAACCTGACTGGGTTGAGCCTCCTCTTCCTGCCGTTTAGACAGTACGGGGCCCCCATTCACACCTCTAACTCACTGACGGCACCACAATGGTGGTCAGGCAACAACAGGCGGGAGGCGACAACAACGGGCCCTCAACACCTTCAAGACAGAGGAACTAACCACTGAGTTAGGGGGACAAAAGGAAGGGGCCACCTCCCCCTCCGCATCCCTCGCACCAACTCTAAAGGCCCCTTTCATAGAACAAACAACCCAGGTTTATCGGCTCGGCTTCCACCGGGACGCGGTGTGAGAGCAGGCCTGGGTGCACCTTTGATGCGAGCACCGACAGCTCCAGGTCAGTGGGTCTGCAGGTAAATATCGTTCAGTGTCTGAGTCCAAGGCGTCTGCAAGAGGGACAGCAGCAAAAAGTTCACAGACAGCACCACAGTCAGTCTATCTTATCTTGTCTTATCTTTCTATGTTTTAAACCACCTGTTGCTTATCTTTATTTTGCTTTTACTGTTTTTAGAGTTAGAAAAAACTCTTTTGGCCAATAAACTGATACAAATTACATTTATATTACATTAATTAAATGTAATGCAAGGCAACGCTGGGAATGAAATGGCCTGTAAAAATCAAAACCCTGTTTAATTTAAAGAACTCCCCAGGCTTGAGTGTCAGTATAATAAATGTCATAATAGACTGCCTGCAAATGTGCTACCTCCGAACATAAATAAACATAATTATGCATCATATTCTGATAAGCTTTACATGAGTTTAAGTACAGTTTAGCGTTCTGCCACCAGGTGTCACTAAAGCGCTTTCTTCTGCTTTCACTACACGCATGGACTACATGTGACGGCATTTAATGATTTATATTTATTAATGTTTGGTCTAAAAAGCATATATTAATTGGAATAACCATATAAGGGTCGAAATGACAGGCTACAGGGTCCTTTAATTTAATTTAACTATCACTATATTTGGACAATGCATGCAGAAAAGGAATGGAGGATCCTCTCTGCATTTACAGTATCATGATGTTGACTTCTAAATAGAAAAGACAAAAATTTAAACCCAAACGGGAGAAGCAGAGCTGCCTGAAGAGGAGCCGCAGGCCAAGAGGTCAAAATAATGCGACACAACAAGAAAAACCCAGCTGTGCAGAAAAGACTGAGCATTTTTTTCTTTTCGTTTAAATTGTGCACACATTTTGAAATTCACTTGAGTCCAAACGTGTTTTTCTAGTTCACTTTGGCCATCTTTCTAAAGTGTGCACACTGTAGCCACGTGTGGGCTGTAATTACATGCCATTACACTGTGACTTGACTTGGTGGGTCTCTGTTGAGCCGAAAGTGAACTCGTCATAACAATCAAACTCACCAAACGATGATCAGAAGCAGGAAGAGAAAAAAGTGACATCTGGAATTATAAGTTAGTTAAACAAAACTACAGACCTAAAGTCGTCATTTATTCTACAGAATCATAAGCACGTCAGAAACAAATGTGTACTGGGATCATTATTACTAATTTATATTTGACTTTAAGGTTGGTTCTGGGTATCTGCGTTTAAACACACATTATTTTTATGGATGTGTGTGTGCACATGCGTAGTTGGGTGTATTTACACAAATACTCATGAAAAATCCCATGATGCCTTCAAATGCCTTTGATAAAATATGTTGCATTCAAATGTCTCAATACTATCGACAGTCAGGTATTTTACCACCAGTTTCTTGTGAGATAAGAGTGATTATTTTTTTACTTTTTCACGCGGCCGCAGCTCTGTTCTCACGGCAGCTGCAGCCGCAAGACTTTAGTTTCTTTGTCTGGTCATCAACAAAAGGCTTTGGATTGCTGGCGAGGCGGTCTCACAGTTCAGCGGCGTGCATGTACAGGCAGGTCAGAAGAATGACTGGAGCTCTGGTGGGCCAAAAAATGTAGTTTGGTGAGATTTCAGAAAAGGTGGGAGGGAACGAAAGGCAAGGTGAGGGCAGGTCTGGGGGATGGGGACAGTGCTTGGAGGGGATCCAGGGAACATCTAATTCACAAAGTGGATGATTTAAGAGCAAATGGGTTTTAATAGGAGAAAAAAAAATCCTGTTTGTTGAAGCAGAAGCCTCCTTTGAAACCATGATTGTGTGGTGGTGCTGTGAGATTGATTCACCTTAACCAATCTTACCTGTGAGCTCATTCTGCCTGCAGGATAATAACAACACTGAGCGTGCTTGATTGGCTCAGAATTCAGCCAATCTGGAGGCAAGGACAGAGTCACAGGGATGCCGGTGCACCTATCTGCTCTCACCTGATACTTTACCTGAGCTTAAAGGTAGAATCCCATTACCTTTCCAGTACAATCCAAAACTCAGGCTTATTGTGTCCATTCCGAGCCAGACATTCAGACCGCCACTGGGACAAAGACAGGCAGCCATGGCTGTGGCCAACTTCCACTACATTACCCGCATGAGCAGTGGCTTCAAGGTGTACATCTTAGAAGGTGGGCTTGTTTATGCTGTCTTTTGTCTTTCTTTACCCATCTTACTTAACTCAATGGAGGCTCTGCTATCATTTTACAAAAACACTGTTTTAATGTAGCAGATCATATATACGGTTGCTGTATTTCAGAGTCTAGCCTTTACTTTTGTTCCTTACAGATGATTATTGTAAATACAGCATAAAATGAGGGGAAACAGATGTACTGACCTGCAACCACTAGCTTAAAGAAAAAAAATACACAAGCCGGGTATTTTTTATCATTTATAATGATCTTGTCGTAAATTTATGATTATTACAATGGTTTGGGTTATTCTTTACCATATGAAATGTATCAAAAATGGGCCAGGTGCTCCAGACTTGTGATTGGACTGGATAAAGCTGCTATTTAGGGTAGAGAATAAGAACCTAGCCTTACCCGTGTTTCAAAACCACAATTCTGTTCATATAATGTACATTCAAAACGCTAGGACATAAGGGCAAGGAGCACTTTCATTGTTGCCAATAAGGAAGAAATATCCATGCCTGAGGCGTTAGAAAATCAGCATAGGTGTGGTTACACCCCCCACCCCCTTCACATGAGTGTGCAGCAGCTCACAGGTGTTCACTCAGGAAGTGTGAATCAGTCTGCAGGAGACCTCTCTTCATGTTCTCTTGCAGCTTAAAACGGGCGATTGTCTCCTTGCCGCAATAAACAAGCTGTTGTCCTTTCTTTTCAAATGCTAAAGTGTTGGTTTTAACACAGTTAAAGAAGCTGGAGTGGCGTCAACTGGCAGACAGTCACACAATGGCCCAGTGTTGACTTCAGCAGTCTTCTGACTGTATGCGGAATGAATGTAAAGATGATGGGAGTCGCTCTTTGTATGTGGCTTTTGGAAAGTTGAGATGATTTTGTAGGTTTAACAGGAATTCGGCGACACTGAGGTGCTTCACTTTGGCAAGCATCCATCCCATCCTCTCCCAAACCGGGTCAGTCACCACAGCTAAACGGCCCATTGTGACGCCTCCTTTAATGTCAGAAAAACACTGGCAGTGGTGCCCTTTCAAATGGGTTGGATGACAACATCCTGCAGGAAAACAATATTTCATCAGCTGTGCACAGTTGATGAGCTACTGTTGATCAGGTTGATCAAGTTCTGCAAGTTAACGGAGTTTACAATTAACGGCCACAAAAATAATTTTCTCACGATTAGTTGTCTTGCTGGTTGATGTCATGTATTGTCCTGAAGAGAGTGACACATTATTAGTGTTCTGAAGTTGTCATTGCCGGTAAATGCCCCCTTCTCCTCCTGGAATCATTGGCCCAGGGGCAACAAAGGATTAACAATGAAAATATTGTCCAAAATGTCAAATACATGCAAACGAATTGATTCAATCGTGTCATTTTGGATCATTTTCTCCCCCCGTATATTTAAGAAATGCTAGCTTAATTGGTGTTGCTCAGGTCTGAATAGAGAAGGCCAATAGGAACAGGACGCCCCAAAACAACTGGGCTCATTCATGGGAGCTATTGCAGCAGCTTTCTTCACAGTCTCCTCTGTCACTTTGTCATCCAGGTCAATCTCACCTGCGGAGTGAAGACAGATTCAGACATATCACCAACGAACGCACACGCGTCCCGAACGTGTACCCAATTAAACGCAAGCGGAGCCACGACCGGGGCCTCACGCTGGAGGAGAGGTTGGTGGACTCGACGTTTAAATGACTTTTAATCAGACCGAATATTCACAATATTCAGGGCTTGACAGCTGCCTTGTCCACATGTTCTAGGCGGGAACGTGCGCTGAGCCGGAGCAGCGGGAAAGCGGCCCAAACGGCGGCGCCGGCGCCGGCGAACACGCCGCAGAGCCCTACGTCCACCTGGAGTCCAACAGCCAGCCCCACACCAACACACGTGTGCTACCCTCCAGTTATGGACGAACCAATTGCGCTGATCAAGAAACCCAGAAAGGAGACAGACGGCGTGGAGGAAAAGACAAAAAGCCCCGCTAGTCCACAAATACAGGTAATTTCTGTCTAAAATGAGGGCAGGCCAGGCAGCAAACCTTAGTGGTATTTCCCACCTGGAGTGTGAGAATCCACTGGCACAGACATTCTTCTTCCAAGAGCATGCCCAAGCTCGTCTATGCAATCCAGCCACATTCAGGGGCAAAATGCGAGCAATGGTGGCAGGAATGTCATCAACAGACTAGAGTGACTCCTCTGTGACCTGCGCTGTACTAGCATTCACGCCTTGGAAAACCAATGTCTGTTCCTTTCTTTCTAGGCTCTATTTTGATTGAATCTTTTCATGAAAAATCTCTTCTATTTCCATGCGGTCATCATTGTTTCACCTCTTTTAGCTTTCCAAGTTATTGAATAAATAAATAAATGCTCTAAAATTTTACTTCAATGATGTCATTGCGATGACGTCCTGAGGCCGATGTGGAGGTGAAAAGAATTCTGATGGAATTCCAACATCTGTCTGGCTTTTTAGATGCGACCTTCAGTGATCACTTGTGTCTCATCCTTGAGGAACCCATCCTGCAGATCTGAGGTTCACAGAGGGCACCCATCAGGTCAGCGGTTGAGCTCACACGCCGCCTCTACACACCTACTCACTGTCACTGACTCGCTGAGGCGTGGGGGTTGATGTCATTTCCTGTTCGTCTTCCAGTGATTTCTCAACGCACCTATGACCACGTGGTGGAGGAGCACTTCCAGAGAAGCCTGGGACTGGACTACCAGAAGGCTCGCTCTCAGCTCTCCATCAGCGTCTCTGTCGATGACCACTTTGCGAAGGCTTTGGGGGACAAGTGGCTGCAGATTAAATCCAAATCCTCCTCCTGTTCCTCCACACCCCCCAGCAGCCCGAGTGTTACCCACTCCCCGACGTACAGCCAGAATCCATCCCTCAAGGAAACCACCAGCAGCTCATCGCCAAACTGCAGCCGCTGGGCTTTAAATTAAATCAGGGAGAGACCAGGAGAGTGTGGACTTTGTGACCATAAACATTTCACTACAGATCTGCGTGTTGAGCAATGGGGGGGGGGGAGTAGCGCTAGTAAGGAGAGGGGGGGCTCACAGGTGCAGCAGGGCTTCGGATCTCCACGGGTCTGAATTTTTAAGATGCACTGAGGTTCGGACGGATGGATCGAATCAGGATGTCCTCCTTGTGTTCCGTGCCGTCTTGTGCTTGTCTATAGCATCTGAAATTCTGTAGATGGGGACAAGGGGCAGGGAAATAACTGAATAATCCTTTACATTTCTTTGATTTGAAAAAAAAAGCTGTATAAATGAGACAATTCTGCTGTGTTGTATTTATATTCTGATCAATCTGGGTTCTTATAATCAAAGTGACAGCTTGCTGAGTGCCTTTCAACTGTACGCAAAGCAACGTTTTTTTAAATAAAAATGATCACCAAAATGATTTGGATCATTTGCAGCTGTCGTGTGTCATCGATGGAGGAGAAAACCTGAAAAAACAACCTGTTCCTAAGAATCCTGGTATCACGCTTTAATGTAGGAGCAAATTTCACCTCAATTGATGAAAGAAGACTCATCTCATTAGAAAATTCCACGTTTTTCATTTAGAATTAATTATTATATCAGACATTTACACATCATAGGACTTTATTTCTAGCGTTTTTTATTAATATTACATGATTTTCTTTAAGTTTTTTAACACACTGTTTGAAGTTTGATGAATATGTATCAATTAGATTTTATTTTCTTTCAAAGGAAATTTCACTTTATTTCTAACCACTCTGTATATGTATGTCTATACAAACTTATACATTAAATGAGTTAAGTCAATGTTGCACTGACCAAACCAAAACATACGCTTCTGTTTTTTTAAAAAAAACCTTAGAATGAACCAAACAAAGCATCATAAAAAAGAGAAGGAGGTTGGGTGTAGCAGACAAACTAATTTGAGTTGTGAGTCAGTGCTGCGTCTGCAACATGTCCGGCACACACATGCCATTTTGCTAAGCTGTTGCCACACATGGTGTGGAAAATAAAAGGATGTGTGTGAGCAACAGGACCTTTTCCTGTAAATTTGAGGGAATGTTACATGTACGTGTCCCGGCAGGCAGCAGGCCCAGTGTTCTGACATTCCTGTCTCCTGAGAAAAATAACTTTGTGAGATCCTACAGATCCTGTTTGGCAAGGGATAGGAGGGAGGGAAGAGGGGAGCGAAGGGTTGGGCTGATATAAGTCTGAGCATGAGAACCATTCGAGCACTTCGGTTGCTTATTTGCATGCCCGATCCTGTCAAACTTCCAATCTAGGAGGCATCATTCCAGCACCCTCCTGTCATTGGCAGGGTCAACTTGGTTGTGTTAACGCAAGAAAATAATATTCTGTAATTGTTTTGTTCCTGGACAGTTGGGACATGAAAATGCATAAAATAACCCCCCAGATGAATTCATTAAATTTCAGCAAATCCAAACATGAAAGAGAAAAATAACTACCCAAACTACAAGTCAGGAGTAGAAACCGGTATTTCTACATGGCACATATTCGTTAGCTGTGTAATTTAGCCTGAACTGAGCCATTGATGCCATCTAAAGGCCTTTAGATGGCCATTACAAATGTCATCATTTATATTGGAAATAGGCAGGTCTGCTACAAAAACCTAATATGTACCAGGATTATCTCACAATGACAACCACATTCACTCTCTTGCGATGTTCTTTTTTGCCA
Source organism: Takifugu rubripes (assembly GCF_901000725.2). Lineage (NCBI taxonomy): Eukaryota > Metazoa > Chordata > Actinopteri > Tetraodontiformes > Tetraodontidae > Takifugu > Takifugu rubripes. The sequence continues at coordinate 3,320,925 of NC_042305.1, forward strand.
TTAGGTTAAATAAAGTTAATTACACGCAGTAATGCCCCAGTGTCTCACACAACCGGAAAGTTCTGGGTTTGCAGCCCTTCTGTGCGCAGTTTGCATGTTCGCCCTGGTTTTCTGGCTTCTTCTGTGTTTTGATTCTTCTCGATGATGATTGGCCACTGTGTGTATCAGACAGGCAGCAGTAAACTGGGAGGGCCGTTGTGGTTGGTGCATCAGCAGGGCTGCGATGCAGCTGTGGGCACCAGCCTGTTGCCCGGCAACACATTTAAATAAACATATTCCGACAGACAAATGAGAGTGAAAAGGACAAATTCAGGCTCAGACCGGGTTGAAAAACACGACCCAAATCCCTCACTAGAATAAATGAAGCAACAAAAGCAGTAATTTAAAATATAAAGACCTTTTAACTGCTTTTTGATTACTCTAAAGTCAGGATCCTGTATGTTTAGTTGTTTGTGTCTCTGTTGTTGAGGAGGCTCAGTGTGTTTTTTCTAAGAGTAGAATATTAACCATAAGATAGGTTTTATATCTAGTGCAGTTTTGGGAAAAATTGTGTATGAAATGCTGCTCATTTGCCCTGTTTTTGCCTTCTTTTCCCTCCAATTGCACAAATCTGGGCGGTTTTATGAAGTTCAACACTTTTTAAAGGCAACAACAGCACAAGTTGGACTCCGCGTCAGTCACTCTCTTCCATATTTTCTGTCTCCGCACTGTTCAATAAAAGGATACAGGCAGATCGTAAGCCCTCCGAGGCAACAATGTTTGTGATTTTGGGGTCTAACTAAACTTCATTTGATAACTAAGTACACAATAAACATGGCACAAGATTCAGTAAAGCACCCAAGATATTTTTTAAACCACATTTGACTTCAACAGAAGTCAATGAAGTCAGTGAATTTGAGAATTTGATTTACCACCTTCAGTCAAATAGAGGTCATTTCTGTCCTTGTGTCCGTACGCGATGTCAAGCATCATATTGATTTTACGCTACTGAAACCTGGATGCCAGCAGGGATCAAGTCCTCCACTCATCTTTGTTATCATGTGTGTGCATGGGTGTGTGTGTGTGTGTGTGTGTGTGTGTGTGAGTGTGTGTGTGTGTGTGTGTGTGTGTGTGTGTGCCAACCCCAAACCCAGCCACAGCTACAGTTCTGTCTGACTCCTGGTATCACTCCTCTGACCTGAAGGACAAAACGATGTATACCGCCCCCTGCTGGTCCACACTCAGACCTTCTGTCTCTGACTTGGTGCTCAGTACAGACAAAGTCACTGTTGTGGCTGACAACAGTTTTAAGAATGTGTTTGTTGTAGTTTCAGTGTCATTTGGGATCTCCCCTTGATTAGCAGTTATTTTCTGTGCCATTATTGTTTCTTTAGCATCAGTTTATGTACCCTTGACCTATAAGGTCAGAGCTGAAGACATCAGTCTGTCCAGATCCCTTCGAGAACTCTAGGCCTGTGTCCATCCCTGTCCTTTATCTCTGTCCTACAGTGGATCGTAGCATCCTGTTCCAGAGACTGGGCGGTTAGAGGGACAGTAAACTGGGTCCAATCCTATTTATTAGAAACATTCCAGTTTGTCCATGTTCATGATGTTCATTGAGCAGGTGGTCATGGAGTTCTGGACTTGGATCGACTTTTTTCACATGTTTCCCTTAAGAAATATTATTTGGCAAAATGGAAAACTTACTTACAGAACCAGAGGAAACAGCAGCCAGAGATATAGAGATAGAGTCAGAGAGCAAAACACCTGATATTTCCTTCCTCTTAATTCAGACAAACTGTGGTCATTTTGTCTCAGGAACAGATGAAATCATCACATTATTCCTCTGGATTAATTAGTCTGTGAAGAATCTTGAAGCTGGTCCAAAATGGTCTTCTCCCCCCCCCCCCCTCCCCTCCCCTCCCCTCCCCTCCCCTCCCCTCCCCCTCCCCTCCCCTCCCCTCTCCTCTCCTCTCCTCTCCTCTCCCCCTCTCCTCTCCT
>NC_042305.1:3325404-3402904 GCF_901000725.2 Takifugu rubripes
CTGAACCGAGTGTTAGAACAGATGCACTCAGACGTCCTTTGACATGCTAAATACAGTCACCAGACTGACTGCTTACATTCTCTTTTCACTCAATCTGACAGCAAACAATGAGATTCTGCCTGAAGCAAAGACCCAGAGTGTCTCGGGACAGTAAAGGTGATGCTTCTGTCAAACATTTTAAAATCACAGCTTAGCGCCCACACATCATCTCCTCCGGACGGTTTTATTTTAGTCTGGAAGCAGAACAATGAAACCGAGTCAGTGTCGGACACCGTTCTGGAAAGACAATAGGGAGAATCGTCCCTTGTTGTTTCCACGTTACTTCCTCACTGCGGTTGAGTCAATATTCCACACAGGAAGCATTTGTGTGACATAATCATGCAGCAAGTAAATAAATGAGTAATGGAGAGGAAGCCATCAGCACATTTGGAGGCACTGTTGCATCTCAGATGGACTCGGTTGCGCTGACGTTGAACGCAGCTTTGTGGTCTTGACAGCGCTTGGAAAGTGACTATTCATGGCAAATTACAGGTTGATTAGTAACTTAGTTGGGACTCTTGCTTCACTTTTGTGTACTGACTCTTGCTTACTGAACCAGTCACAGATGATTTTCCTGCAGCTTGAACTTCACTGCTGAAAACTTGAGTCAATGAATGAGCTTTGATGTTTCCATGATCTCAGATGAAAGATTCTGACATTAATGCTTAAAATCCTCCAAATCAAAAGCTAACGAGGACAAAAGTTTGTTCATAGTTACACTCACAAAAACACCATCACAAAACTGTTTTTACAGTCTGTACAGATGAGTTTTATTAGAAAGTGTGAATGGAAATTTAGTCATGAACTCTGATTTAACATTTACGTTGTTTTTTTTAAAGTGGAGCTTCACAAAAAACCAGCGTGAGTCAGAAAATACCGACGTCAAAATAAGTTTATTTACATCCTTTTCTAAACAGAAGTCTTCGCCGTATCGTGACACTCCCAGAGTGCTACAGAAGGAGAAAAAATATATATTCCAACAGTTTCATTATATGATTTCTGTCTTGTAGTTTGCTTTCTAGCAAGAACCTTTGTCAGCTAATTTAATGAAATATCTCCACACACAAAGATCACAGCTGCATGATTGACACAGTTGTTTGGACATTAACTGTCCAAATGCTGTATTGGAAGTAGATAAAACGGACTCGGAGAGCTAAGACCAGCACCCAGCAGCTCATTTCTCCACATATGACTTATACTTGTAGTGTAGTTGATACTGTAAATAGGCAGCAGTAACACAGGGTTAGTGTTAAGATCAAAGCCGCTTTGATGTTGGAAGAGGTCAGAGTCCCTGCAGAATCCAGAACATCACAGAAATTTAATGAGCTCTTCCTGGGCCCATCATCGTTTCCTGGAAATTTCATTAAAATCCGTTCTCAATCTTTGGAGTTGTGCAAACAGTCATATAGGTATAGAAAACGGAACACAAGGTAAGTTATTCACAACAGAAAACACCTGATTCTGCATGCTAACTGTGTGTGTGTGTGTGGGGGGGGGGGGGGGATACGAGTTGTGTGGAGTTGACTAGTGAGTAATTATTAGCTTACACTTTCCAAACCGTCAGCGCTACAGGAGAGTACGCACGTGCATGACGGGAGCGGCCGCTAGGTGGCGCCAGAGGGGACAAATGCGGACAAACACCTGAGCTCGTTACGCGATATAAAATTGCGGAACATTTTAAAGCGTCCAAGAATCTTCACTGGGGTTGTTGATTACATAATACCAAATGACCCGGGATGCCTGCTGCTTCCTTGTTTTTACCAATAGTATTTTTTTAAAAAAAATCACCAAAACCAAGATTCTTTTGACGATAAACAGAAAAAAGCTTGGCGTGTCTGAAGTGAGGGTCAGGATAAACATCATTTGGGGATTTCAGACTGTCGTGCGAGTGAAAAGCTGCATAAGACAGCTGTAATTATTGTTCCATTGTGCCATCAAACGGGCTAAACATTAGCTGGAGACAGCGGCGGATCTTGTGACTGCAAGGCGGCAACTCACACGGGCCCCGTATAAAAGGCTGGCGGCGTCCTGCAGCTGCAACATCCTCCCAGCGGGTCAACAGGCGGCGCATGGTGGCGACACTGGACCTGCCTCTCCATGTCACCGGTAAGTGTCTCTTCACCTGCTGCACCTCCACTGTCTTCCCTTTACCCGTGTTTTGTCGCCAAGTTACGTAAAAGCTGTTAAGGCGATTAACAGACCTTTAATTTCTATAGTGGATTGTTGCAAATGACCGCTGACAATCCTTGAATGAAAGCGGCTGTTCTCCCTTTTAAAGTCCATTCCTGGGGGTTTAGGTGGGTTTATTGAAGCGGAGTAAAGCTGAACGTCAGTGACAGAAGTTTTTCCCCCAACTCTGCACCTTTTCCCCGGCAATGAAAAGCTTTTAAAATGCACATTAATCAACACACCTCAAATATTCACAGCTAAGAACGAGCAAGACAGCAGTTTCTGCTCCTTTTTGCTAATCTCCTTGAATAACAAATGATTAACAACAAAGTGTGTGTGTGTGTGTGTGTGTGTTCATGAAGTGTATAAAATGACCATTTAACTGTAAAGTTAAACGTTCAAGGAATGTTGTCATGTCTGATGGTCAAAATATGTAATATGTATTGTTTACAAAGTCTTACAAAGCAAAGTGCTTATCTCTCTCTCTCTCTCTTTATATATATATATATATATATATATATATATATATATATATATAGACTGACTTTGATGATTGACTCAGCTTGATAACATTGATGCTGATCTCTAACATGACTTATGGCACATATAAAACTTTATTACAATCATTACAACTTCCTTCTTTCACACAATCCTACTGTAAATCAAAACTGAAAGTTGACTTGGCTAAAATGTGACTCTCTCTCTCTTTTTGTGTGTTTTTTCACAGTGCGTACCATCACAGGCTATCACCATGGAAATCGTTGTATGTTTTTATTTTATGATGCCGCCCACTGGCAAACCCTGCATTCTTAGCTAGCATTACATCTCATGTCCTTATATTAGCATTTGTGGACCATTAGCAGCTGATTATTTGAATCTATTTGCTTCTAAATATTCATACATATCACCTCTCACATTAGTCTTTAACTGCGATTTTTTTGGAAACTTATTCGACACATTTTGTACCGTTATGGAATTCACTACTCTTGCATCCATAGCTGCTGCTGCTGCCACCGCAGTGGCTCCGGCCTATGTGGCTGACCTCTCAGGATACTTGTGGCTGCTAATACTAGGTTTTGTCATAGCGTTTGTCCTGGCATTTTCTGTGGGGGCCAACGATGTGGCCAACTCCTTCGGCACCGCGGTGGGTTCTGGAGTGGTCACCATGCGTCAGGCCTGCATCTTGGCCACAGTGTTTGAGACTTTGGGCTCCGTGCTGCTGGGGGCCAAAGTCAGCGAGACAATTAGACAGGGGATCATAGATGTTCGAATGTACAACGGATCTGAACACGTCCTGATGGCAGGATCCATTTGCTCCATGTTTGGTAAGTGGAATCACTAGGGACCAGCAAGCAGTGTATTATCACGATATTTAAGCGATAATTCGATGTTTGATTCCACAATTTGTTTTCCACAACCTTAATTTTTAATAGATCCAGCTGCCCAGAGCTCAGCATCTTTGTTGTGAGATCTTTGTTGGCGGCTCTTGGGGCAGTTAAAATCATTTGCTGGTTTCAGACTGACGTTTTGTCCATCAGGGTCTGCTGTGTGGCAGCTGACCGCATCATTCCTGAAGTTGCCCATTTCTGGAACGCACTGTATTGTTGGAGCCACAATTGGTTTCTCCATGGTAGCCAAGGGGTCCCAAGGGGTCAAGTGGATGGAGATCCTGCGCATTGGTGAGGAGCTGTTGGTTCTTTTAAATTCGAAAACAAGTGTGTGTTAAAAGGGCTGTAATGGCTTTAGTCTTCCTTCATCTGTCTTCCCAAAGTGGCCTCCTGGTTCCTGTCACCTGTGTTGTCAGGCGCGATGTCCGGACTGCTCTTCTGCTTTATCCGTAAATTAATCCTGAACAAGGTAAATTCCACATTAAAACTACAGAGATTCCCGCCCAAATTATTTTCCCCTGTCTGGAACTGGAGATGTTTTGATTCGGCAGTAGAGTAGATGAGGTTTTCTACTAGGTTTCATGGTTATGGTTTGATTTACCACCGTTTTATGTAGCACATTAAGTTACACCACCTGAGCTTTTCCCACCTCGCTTTGTGGGCATTTGATTTATGCGCCTGGATGTCTAAAACCTGCACAGATGTTTTAAAAGTCAATCATTCTAAAAAGGCGATAATAATTCAAGGTACACTGGTCAATAAGAATGAAAATTGAAGGCAGAAGAGAAAATAAAAGAATTCCTTAACTCAAGAATTCCAATAACTCAAAGCTATCAATCTGTGACAGATATATTTATTAAGCTTCACATGTGATTTGGTAGATAAATCACCTTCCGGATCGGTTCTGATTCACTCTTGCTGTGTAATGTACTGGGAGAACCAGACGTGTCTCACTCACTGATCTCCACAGGTGGACCCCATCCCCAACGGCTTCCGAACCCTTCCGCTTTTCTATGCCATCACCGTGGGCATCAACATCTTCTCTATACTGTTTACAGGCGCCCCACGTACGTACCGCCTCCGCAGCACACGTGAGCCACGCTTGTTTTGATGCTGTTGAAACGGGTGGAGCTCTGAGCTCCAAGCAGATCATTGACAACACAAACTATCTGGGGAAACGGCACACACACCACCTAACACACAACGTCATTAAACTACGACAGGAACTGTGGTGTTCTGCAGCTAATGTACAGACACCAGCAGGCATAAATGTAAACCACAAACCTGGACAGCCACTTCAGGCTATAATAGTCAGTCTAACTAGTTAAAACTGTCAAAGCACTAGAATTGCTGCTATCTGCTAACTGCATGGGTGTTTTTTTAATCGCTATCTGTTGAGCGGAGCGTGCTCTGGTGCTGATATTAGCGTCTGCCCGGACAGATTAACGAACGCTGGAATGAGACACAAGTGTAAACAGTTCAGAAATGCAAAATCCATATGTCGAGGGACACGGGGGGAACTCCCGCGCATTAAATGTGGCGCCAGCAGCGAATCTTGTCAACTCCTCATGTCTTGTGTCAACAGTGTTGGGCTTCAGCTGGATCCCATTTTGGGGAACGCTGTGCATCTCCCTGGGTTGTTCTGCCGTCACTGCTGTGGTCGTGTGGTTGTTTGTCTGTCCGTACCTCAAGAAGAAAATCCAACGTGCGTCAATCCCACAAACACACACACACACACACACACACATATATGTATTTAATGTTATTTTGTTTCTGTGTGTCAGGAGGAACAGCTGAAGCTGTCTCTGCAACTCCACTAATCAATAAAGTCTCCACTGTACCGGTTGAGCAGCCGGTAGAGCAGCCGTCCACACATGGAGATCTCCAAGCCCAGATTTCTGCAGGAGACAGTCAGAAAGTGGCCTTCAAACTCGGGGGCTCTGAGGATGCTGATTTGGATAAGAGTGACGCGGAGACTAAGGACGCTGACGCTGCTAATGGTTGGAACCTTTTAACACTTTTAGTTTTAGCTTTTTCACAATCTAGCAGTTTATTCAGAATCCTCCGACTCACTGCTGTAAAGTTCCCTTTTCTGTAAAACAGCCTGGTTTTTGGATTGATCCAAGAAGAATCCAGCTCCATCCCGTTCCCTCTAATTGTGTTTCTCTCTGTAGGTCTGGCTGGGACAGTCGGGCCGATGATAATCACGGACCCTCACAGCGGACGCTCACACACGATCCACAAAGACTCTGGACTTTACAAAGACCTACTTCACAAGCTGCACATGGCAAAGGTTGGGGACTGTATTGGGGACAGTGACACAGAAGAGCGGCCCATCAGGAGGAACAACAGCTACACCTCCTACACCATGACCATCTATGGGATACACGGAGATCCTAAATTCAGGGATGGGGACAGTGGAAGTCTGGACAGGAGGGCCAGAGTGGACAGCTACAGCAGCTACAGCTTGGCAGTGACAAAAAGCAGTGAATGTGCCGACCAGGATGTGGCAGAAGCGGACGCAAACCTCGATTTGGAAGTAGATGAGCTGGAGGTGGACCATCCGGTCGTTTCCACGCTCTTCCAGTTCTTGCAGATTCTTACAGCATGTTTTGGCTCCTTTGCTCATGGAGGAAATGATGTCAGGTAGGAAAGGGGTGATTAGGTTGGAGTCATTTATGTAGGTTCAAGACTTTAAGGGGGCTTTCTTTTCCTCCAGCAATGCAATCGGCCCCCTGGTGGCCATCTGGCTACTGTATGAGAGCGGATCCGTAGAGTCCAACTTGCCCACACCCATCTGGCTGCTTCTGTTTGGTGGAGTGGGCATCTGCGCTGGACTCTGGGTACTGGGACGTAGGGTGATCAAAACCATGGGTAAAGATCTTACACCCATTACGCCATCCAGGTATGACTCATATTCACATTTGTACGACACAGACCTTTGTGCTGTCGCTGTGAAGTAACAGATCCTCTCCTCCTCCAGTGGATTCAGCATTGAGCTGGCTTCAGCAATCACAGTTGTCGTGGCGTCCAATATTGGCCTTCCTGTCAGCACAACCCACTGCAAAGTAAGGAAATACTGCCTTGAAATGGCAACAAATGAGTCGTCATTCTGGTAGAATACGAAGATCGGGACGCACCCGTGTAGCGTGCAGCTAAAGCATAATCCAGGGAATTCATTAGGATCATGTCGTTATATAAAATAGTTGTTGGATTCTGATATTAAAAGATCGAGCTACAACTTATGACTTTAACCTGTACATCACAGGTGGGCTCTGTGGTGGCCGTGGGATGGCTGCGATCCAGGAAGTCAGTGGACTGGAGATTGTTCAGGAATATCTTCATCGCATGGTTCGTCACGGTTCCTATTTCTGGGCTCATCAGCGCTGCAATCATGGCTCTCTTCATATATGTCATTCTTTGAGCCCACCGGCGACCAAAACTGTCTGACTGCAGACAACAGAAATCTGTAAAAGGATCTGCTCATGACGATTGTTATCTTGGGCAATATATGTTTATGGGATCTGCTATTACTGTTCACAAGTTTGTGATACTGTGTTGTACATTTGTAAAAAAGGTTACTGTATTAAAAAAACCAAAACACTTAATTCTGACTGAATGAGCAAACAGTGCAACTCTGTTTTGCCTTCATGATTGTAATAAAATGTTAGAAAAACAGAATCCTATCTGCTGCGTAGTACTTTTAAGGGTGGATTTATTTGTACAAACTCTTCATCGCATTATCGCATATTTTGAAATGTACCCTTTATCTGAGAGGCTGCTTCAGGTTGGTTGTTGAGACTATCTATCCTCCTACTGGAGCAAAGATCTGAATGTCCATAGCACCATAGCAGCCACTTGATGGGAGTCCCCATCAGGTGAGTTGTTCAGGTCACATGTCCCAGGAGAGAGAGGAGTGTTTCCACCCAGGTATGAATGGGTGCTTACCTGGTTGGGAAGGATTCTCAGCCTTCAGATGCAGTTTTACATGAACATACAATGAACGCAGGCACAATCAGGACAGAAGTGTCCGAATCAGCAAGCTGCCCCGGACAGGTGCTCGAAACCTTTGGGACTTTTCTACTTTGCTCAGTGGTACTTCGGCAGTGCTCTGAAAGTGTCCTGGCACCTCTGCCAGGTTTCAGTGAGTGAGTCTCCCCATTCCCGGCCCAGATCCCAACAAGCTGAGCTACTAACGTAAAAAAGGATTGAGGACAGCAATTTATAGTTTTGGCCAGAGAGGACAGATGGTTTGGAAGCAGGATAGATGAAAAACATCTTCGTCAACCATCCTTAGAGAGAGGAGAGGCCTCCTTTACGCAGTTATTTAATTACTCTCAAGTGCAGGGTCGAATCTTCCTTAGGACATTATCAAATGGGGATTTAAGCAAGTTTTGGATTGAGAATCGTTCATAATAATGAAAATGAAACATAGACATTTCCTATAACTGTCTAAACAATTAAAACGTCAGTTCTGTAATTTCTGTTTCATTAGACATAAATGCTGCTTCTGATAGAAGCACAAGTCCAATAAACTCTACTTGTATAGTTGGAACTCACTTTTCTTGTCATATAATATGCTGTACACTGAATTTTAATATAGTCAGGAAGAATATTTACTGTATCTGTCCCGTTGACCTGTCATAAAGGAAATGATAAAGTTTAATAACAGACTATTGAAAGACATTACTGATATGGCAGCTAAGCCTCTAGATACAGGTGTTTGATTAAAATCTGTGTGTCTGTCTGTCTGATTCAGCAGTTTATCCTCAAAGAAACAGACTTTAATAACTTCTATAAAGCTCTAATTTCATTCAGGCTTCTGAAGTTAAGATTATAAGGACTACTTTGGATATAAAAAAATAAAATAAAACATGTATTATCTATATTATTTTCTATGCAGTCTGGCTGAAATAAGGCCAGCAAGGTGAGCCAAAACGGGGAAAAGGCGCGTCCTAGCGGTAAAAAAGTGTATTACGCCCGTAGTTGTTTAGCGCTCCCATGGAGAATGAATAGGAAAGTGCGGTCTTTGTCCCCCCCATCTGGTCATTTGTGATTCTAGCATTGAAATGTAATTATAAGCAATATTCGTATTTGTTGGCAGTCAAGTGTGATTAACAGTTTGCGTTAATCCAAGCCTGAGCTGCACTGAAGAGATACAGCTGCTTTCTGTCTATTGTGTATTTGTGATTGACAAATCAACTGTTAATGCTAATGACAGGTGCTCTGAAGACCAGGAGCATGTTTACCCTAATGTAAGGCTAACCAAACCAACGTTTTATTATCTGAATAAAAATGTATTTTTAGCCTAAGCTTATCTCTAGAAAACTCATTTCAGGCACTTATATTCAGGATCTTGTCCTTTTGGTCACTACCCTGTTCACCACAACAGACCAACTCATCTTCAGCAGCAGTTCTGCAGGTGCTGCCCTGTCAATCTCCTGATCCATTCTTCCCTCACTGTCCCCCCACATTAAATCCCACATATTTGTAAAACATGCGGGAAAGATTTTACTCACAATTGCCAATGGACACCTTAGTTTGTTGACTCAGAAGTTCTATATTTGTATAAAGTGGTAAAAAAATGTAATGAGGTAAGTGTGTCTGGCAGAGGACACATGAATCTATGCTGCTTGTTCTTCCAAATCCATTTTCAGCCACCAGTAAAATTCCCACAAGCTTTGCTTAGTGTGAACAATCTCTTGATGCCTGTTATGTGCCAGGCAGGTATCAGGCAGTGTTTCTCTTCTCTTCCTGCCTTCCTTTCTGTTATTCCCAGGTGTGAGTGGGCGATCAGCACATGGCTACTCATTGGTCCTTTAAGAGGTCAGATGTCCCAATCACCTTCGATGACCTTGAATAAGAGGGGACACTTCATGGGTGTTGATCTTTTATCCTTGTTCTCCCTGTTCTGAGCCTGTTTTGAGTGGGGCTGTACTGGACTTGTTAAGAAAAGTTTGTAGAAGGAGGGTAGTTGAGTTTGGATAGCTAGTACACTGTAACATGTAGGAACCCAGTTACTTTACACCTCTTTACACTTACTTTTCACCTCTATTTTTACTCTAGTTCACTGTTTGTTGTGTTCACTGTCTAATTCTCTGTTACTGAGAAGGATAAGTAACACTGCCCTTTATGAGTGTGATGTAGACAGTGGTGCAATGAGTCTTGGACTTATATCATCATGGGATGTAATTATGTTTAGCTGAGGGGGTGATAGTTCTGGTCTAGTGCAGCAAGCACAGAAAGTCTGTAACTACAAGGGAGCTCAGCCAAATGTGAGCAACCATTTCGGTCATAGACGATGAGATCATCCAAATAGAACGCCTTCGAGGACGTCAGACATCATTTTCTTTAAATCTAAACAAGCTGATGCAAGGCCATAAGAAATGCTGTCATGTTGTCCCTTCTGTCTTGGTGGAGGGGCAGCTGGTTATTGGCCAGGGCAATGGTGGAGAACATCTTTGCTCCTGTCAAGCCTGCAAACAGCTCCTCCATATCAGGACCAGTGCGTCACCATGGCACCTTGCTTTCCCCGCATGTCCTTTCTCAGCCAAAGCCACCGTCAGGACAGGTGACAGTCCTGCTTCTTGATATTTGTCCTCCTTCCCTTTGAAGGCTGCATCCATTCATCCCTCCCTGCCATTCTCGCTGATCCGACTGGGGGGATCACTGGTTGATGTCTGGTCTCAGAGGAGTTAGTAGTGACCTTCTCCGAACGCTCCTTGTTCAACAAAGTAAATGAGCTTTCGTGATGTTGACAGTCTTTGGCTACGTCCTGCGCGGGTGCCTCAAGAGCTTCTGTCAGAAGTATCCTGTATCCTGCCAACGACACAAGCGTTGCACTGTTGTCTGCTCCGAAATCAGGACTCGGTGTGTGTTTTTCAACAGGTGAATGGGTTGAGGATCTTACATCCAGCCTTCCTATAGCCCAGGTTGGTCAACATCAGTTGCAGAAACTCACACAGTTTCAGAGGACACGTCAGGTGCTGAGAGAGGGTAAAATGCACCAGACTTTGAGATTCCTCAGAAAGATGGTTGTTGTTGATCCCCACAGAGCTGTTTCACATCAGTAGCAGGCATGTTGACAGTTTGGCCATATACAGAGTTCCCATAATTCAGCCAGGATTTCCAGTTTTGCCAGTTTTGGAATCCCTTGTCCATCCACAGTGAAGGAGGGGGTCATTCCTGGTTCCCTTCCATATTGAGAGACTGTGAATCTTGTGGTTTTAATCTCATTCTGGCTCATACGAGGACCTATTTGAGTAGTAATTATTGGATTGTCTGTGATATGTGTGAACAATGGCTGCTGTAAAGGGAACGAGAGGGAATCGGCCTCCTGGGTGGTGTGACAAGGCTTGAAGCGCTTCAGCGGGGACACACCCAATCTCTGATGTCATCCTGGTTTCAAGTTCACCCTTTTCTTCCCTAAACAGCTGTTCTAGTGGCCGATCATGCTTCAGGACACTAAGGAGTTCACGGCTGCTTGCTCTGTCTGTGCCCAAGTACCGGTAAGTTGTCCCCTTTATCGCCCCCCCGTTAGTCTACTGCACCCCCCACCAATTCCTGGTCGCCCTTGGTCCCACATAGGTACTTTATTGTTGGACTGCCTCCCTCCAATTTTAAGTTATCATTGTTTTTCCAAGTCCCATTTCTCCTCCTCTTTAAGCTGGTTGTTGCAACAGCAAGTCTCTCTTCAGGTTACCACCCTCAGACTAATAGTAGTAACACTTAGGACTATTTGGTTTACCCAAAAATCCGCCAGCAGCATTTGCTAACTGTCACATCATTTTTGTTGCTTGATCTCAGGGAGGAAGGGTTAAATTACTAAACCAGTACAGGCCCACTGACTTTCCTTAGTGCATCCACAGTGTAAATGGACTGATTGGTTCATCAGTCCTCTAAAGTGTCTAAAGTGAACCAAATTAATCAATGACGGCAGTGAATACAGGCCAATCAGATGCAGAGTGGGGCAGGTCATGTTTCACCATCCTAGGAAGGAAAAAGGGCAATTTGGCTCTCAGATACTGATGATCGGTGCGCATCAGAGGGCATTAATAAGTGGATGGACACTAAGCTGACTGAAAAAGAAGTGGGATTTATTTTGACTGCAGCAGTGACCATTGTTTTACACTGTAATAGAACTTTTCCAAATTAGTTCCGGCTCCAAATTAGCATAGCCAGCTCCACCCCCTGGAGATGCTGTTGGTGGAGCTGGCCGTGGTCGTGGTGCGGGGCTGAGCCCCCAGGAAGCCTGAAAGCCCCCTCCTGGTTTCTCTCTCCCTCATTTAGGTCTGCAACTACCACCGCAGCCAGTTCCTTTTGGTCGGTTTGATGCCCTGACCAACACCCATCACACAGGCATTTCAACCACCCGCAGGCTGCAGACATCACTGGTTATCTTCCTCCGTGCATACGCAGACTCGGTTTATTCGGTTTACTTGATTGTAGATAAAACAACGTCATTTCACAAATGCAGCATCACCAGGCCAAGATGAACCATTTTAAGTCTGGGGTTCATTTGTACATTACATTTAATTTATTTTTTTAAATTTCCAGCAGGGTTGGTTTTTGTTTTTAAACCTGTGAACTCATCTATGGTGAAAAATAAAAAAATCCAATCATTTCTGGGGGTTCTAGGATTGAATTTGGTTAATCGTCCAATAAATGGGCCATATGATGTAAATCTATAAGTAAAACATTAATATATAAATACAGAAAATATATAACATATAAATATAATATTGCTAACAAAGACAAATGTCTGTAAATGATAAACTTACACAAATTATACCAAACGTTCAAAGTTACAGAGAGAAATATTAACGATCGTCTAGAGTTCAGTATTGATTGAATGACTTAAACATGTCAGCTGATCTAAAAGATCATTGAGATTAAATGGTGATTAGTACTCACTTCCTGGTGGGATCAATGCTCAATGTTATCAGACCAGTACATTTCCAAAAGTCATTTGGTCATTGTTGTGAGGCAACACGTCTTGGGACTGTGGAAGGGAAGAGAGAATGTGGAGGGAATGTGCAAACACCAGCATCCCAGAGCATCCCAGAGCAACCCAGAGCATCCCAGAGCGTCCCAGAGCATCCCAGAACACCCCGGAGCATCCCAGAGCGTCCCAGAGCATCCCAGAACACCCCGGAGCATCCCAGAGCGTCCCAGAGCATCCCAGAGCATACCACAGCAACCCAGAGCATCCCAGAGCATCCCAGAGTGTCCCAGAGCATCCCAGAGCGTCCCAGAGCATACCACAGCAACCCAGAGCATCCCAGAGCGTCCCAGAGCATCCCAGAGCAACCCAAAGCATCCCAGAACACCTCAGAGCATCCCAGAGCGTCCCAGAGCATCACAGAGCAACCCAGAGCAACCCAGAGCGTCCCAAAGCATCCTAAGCATCCCAGAGCATCCCAGAGCAACCCAGAGCAACTTAAAGCATCCCAGAGCATCCCCTCTGCCCTCACAAAAGACCCAATATTGGGATTTTAATAACACATGCAAGACAGGCAGACAGACAGACAGACAGGCAGGCAGGCAGGCAGGCAGGCAGGCAGGCCGGCAGGCAGGCAGGCAGGCAGGCAGGCAGGCAGGCAGGCAGGCAGGCCGGCAGGCAGGCAGGCAGGCAGACAGCCAGCCCTGGCATGGGTTTATCGCCGATGAGCGGGTTTCCTTTAAGAAGCCGTTGCGCATGCGCGCTGCTCAAGCACCCTCGTGATGACAGCAAATGACAGCACTGTTCGCTCCTTGCAAACAGGGAGAAACGGCTAGTCGCCAACAAACAATCAACCAACACGAGAAACCTCTTGATAAATTGTGTTTAGAGAGGCCGTGACCAACAAACACGCACCCAAGACGTTTGGTAAGTTACAAAATGCTCTTATTTGGCCCCTGCGTCTCCTTTGCTCACCATGGAGAAGCTTACAGCCTCGGCTAAGCTAACGCGATGAATAGCTAACCATTAGCTTGCCCTGGTTGACTAACAAATGTTAGTTAAACGATCGTCTGGTTACCGTATGGTTAACTAGTCACCGGTATAATGATGTCTGCACTTCTTTTTGCCCAAACAGAACCCCCCACTGACTGTTTCCATTATATAACCTCGCTATATGCTATGTCTCCGGTCCATTGCTTTCAGATAGCTGACTTAATGTCATTATTATTATTTTTACAACGTTTATAATTTAGGATTTCTTCTCCCACTCTTTGCTAGAAAGCTAAACACACCAGGGGTTTCTGGTTAAACGGTAACGAAAGCATAAATGCCTCGATTAACAGATTGTCATGCCGGCTACATGCTACAGCTCGCATGAAGGACATTAATGTTGTTCACATTATTCCAATATCATCCACCCTTCCATGGAGTCTGAGGAAGGTGCATGAACGTCTGCAGCTTTCTGATATAATCACCCAGGTTTAGTATTCCTGACGTTACTGCTTGGAAGGCAATGGAATGCGAGAGCACACACTAATTTAGCACCAACGATGCTATGCTGAAGGCTGTTGTCCATTCATAGTGTGTAAGTGCTTATTTATCCCTTCATTTTGGGAATGCAGCTCTGTATTGTTCTCATTTCTGTGTCTGTGTCACATTAGTAAATACCATTAATGCTTTTATTGTTTTTTAAACTCCTTTTGCAGGTACTAAATGGCACTGTTGGGGTCGGTGGATGGCATCTAAAGCTTAGAGAAGCCACCGCAGTGATGCCGCTGTTAACCCGATGTTGCTTTTCCTTTTCATTCGCTGCCTCCATGCAGACATTTGTGAGGATTAGCTGCCACTTTACGTCCTGACAGCACAAGTTTGAAGGGTCTGTCTCTAACCCTCGCTTGTCAACCCTCCTTTGAGACATAAAAGCAGTTTTCTTAATACTTTTACTTTAGTATTGTCCTCCATATAAAATTACAGGGATCAAGAAAGCGCTTCACTGTTTACTTCATATTTGTCTTTATCTCATTGTGTGCAAGTGTTTATAGCTGACACACAGTGCTACTGCTAGTTTGTCTCAGTAGTAAATAGTGTCTTGGATTCCAAGTTGCCTTCCAGACAGCAAGTAATCAGAGCACAGGGTTAAGGTCTATGACATTTGACCTTTTAGGACATGTCATGGCGTATAGCAAACCTCTGTGGTGATTATACATCCTAAACTTATGAGACGCACCTTTTTTGTGCTGAAAGATGCACATAGGTTGATCTGAGTCTTAGAGGCTTTATAGATCGCACAGTGTTTGCTGAGCATTGAAAGAATTCCTCTAAAAGGGAAGCGTGAAGGGGATGTTGAGGCTCGAACCACCATCACCTTTTGTAGAAAGTGAAATCTTTGCATACCTATAAAAAGCGTCTTGTTCCATTTTGTGCATGTGCGTTCCGTGTCAAACGTGCAGGACGTTGAGAGGGCGTCGTCTGGTTTTCCGATATTCACATGCCTGTTTTGAACGGTGCTTTTGTGATTTCTATCTCCTGCTGCCAGGTTGTACCATCAAGCAGCTGCTGATGGAAGGGATTGTCCTGATGTGACCCATTGTAGCATCTCCGTGGTTCACGCTGCCTGTTGTTTGGTTTCTGTTCTGTTTCAGTTCCTCCGCAGCGCCGTGATTTACACACCCGGCAGCTTTCTGTAGTGGATTGTGTTGGAGCGGTCAGGCACAGCAAGACACGTCTCATGGCTGTTAACCTCATCGTGAGCCACTTAATGGCATTCTTGCTTTCTCGCTTCCTTTCAAGTATGTGAGGAATTTGCTTATTCCAGACCAGGTGTGGACCAGCATGTAGATACTTCCTAGTTGGCAACCCCCTGCTAATCAGGAAACACAACTCTTGTGTTTATCTCAAAATGATGCGTTCTTTTACCGCATCTGTAGCTGTAAGAGTCCATTGACGTGTACTTGCTGTGTTGTTTGGTTTGCCAATCAAACATTCGTTGTATTTGTAATATAAATATTCCATCCTTCCATTCCATCCCTAAAGAAACTAAGTTTAGCCTGACATTATCCGCTTCAGTCTGCATAACCAATGAGATTCTCCAGGCTTCTCAGCTCCAGACTTGTGGTTGTCTGTCAGCCTGTGGGTTGTGGCGCTGCCTCACAATCGGGGTCTCTCTGAGGCTTTCTGGTCTTTTCTCCTTCCAGAGTCCAAAACTCCACAGCTAAATGTGTTAGCTGTGTTAGCCGAAGGCCAAAGAGAGGCTTTTGTGCAAACAATTCACAAGAGCTAATTGAAATTTCATGCGCTTGGCTTGAATGTCTTCGGTGTGCATGTTTTGAAATGGGACAGTAATTTGCATAAAAATGGAAAAGCTTCCCCCGCTGCTTGAAAGAAATTTAGATTTCACCCTTGTTTGTGCAGCACTCGTGCACTGAGCTTGAGTTTGAGTCCAGAGAACAACAATATCTTCTCTTACACGGGTTCTGGGATTTCCAGGGAAGGCGTGGAGACGGAACGATGTTTACTTCTACGTCCAGTTTGACCACTGAGACAAATGTCTGGTCATTTGATGAAGATATTCAAGGCAGGGGAGCTGAAAATGTCTCCATTTCTTGACATTTTATACTTCCTGGGAAGCTCAAGAGCTGAATTTTGCCCCAAACTGATGAAAAGGGTCAACATCAGTGACCTCCAGAGAGCATTCAAAACTGGCCAGATATTAGTTTCAAGTTTAGTTTAAAACTTTATTGATCATCACAGTGACAGAGCTAAAACAAGAACGCTACAAAACATATCTAAGACGTGTCTATTTTGCATAGTTTAAAAAAAAAAAATCAAAACCAAATTGCATCTCGATGGTTTAAATGTGTGTTCATGTTTTAATGTAAATGAAGGTTTTTGAAGCGTGAACATGTGGTTGCAGTGAAACTTCTACAGAGCAGACAATCTATGCAGTTTGGTGGCTGGTGTTGACAACCATTTTTGAGTACCGATCCTCCCTAGTCCTCAGACGAGGATAAACGTTCCACCTGGTGGATGTATCGAGATCGAAACCAGGGCTGTGAGAACAGGGCTATTTTTTTTTTCTTTCTGTAAACCAAATTTGTCACTTTTTGTAGACCCTGAAAGGTGCTTCTCATTTTGGCCCTTCTGTGCCACTAACATGACTTGTATTTGTTTAATTTCTTAACCTGGTTCCCCTGTCCTGCAGACACAGAGCCGGTGAAGATGGTAAAGCCAGACATCCACACTCTGGCCCACCACCTGAAGCAGGAGCGGCTGTACGTGGCATCGGAGAAACAGCTGATCCAAAGGCTCAACAACGATGTGCTGAAGACGGCTGAGAAGCTTTACCAGGCAGCATGGATTGCCAAGCAGCAGAGGATCAACCTGGACCGCCTCATTCTCACAAGGTCGGACCTTCGATCATCCCCAGCTTTCACTAAATTATATCAGACTTCACAATCTCGTATAGAAAACTCAATAAAAACACAATTTCTGTCCAGGCTCCTACAACAATCGGCTGTTTTGTCCTAAATTGTCTTGCATTTGTTTGCCGTCTTGTGGGCTGTGCTTAAAAAAACATCAGTGACCGCGTTGGTCATTTGTTGTTTTATTTAAAGACATTAAAGTTAAGTTTGCATTTTCCATGGCTTCCTCAGATACCTCAATATTTGTTTATACGTTGATAGCTGTCAGTCTGCTGGTGTTAGTAGGAGGAAGTGAAGCAGAAAGGCAGGAGGAAATGAGCAGTGAGCAGATCATTCAAAGCTTTGTCAATCCTAGTTTGCGACGTGTAGGTACATATTTGTGCACAACGATGATGATTATCATCAATGGGTTTACAAAGTAAAGTTTTAACTAATTGAGTCTTAAAGTTCTTAAACGGCTTTGTTTTTCCAGTGCGGAGGCTTCTCCAGCCGAATGTTGCCAACATGCTAAAAGGTTGGAAGACACACAGTTTGTCGATGGGTACAAGACTCTGGGCTTTCAGGAGACGATCTATGGGGAGTTCTTGGCCAGGTTGCGTGAGAACCCCAGGCTCGTGGCTTCCTGTTTGGTGGCAGGAGAGAGGCTGAACCAGGAGCACACACACGCTGTCATTCACACCGTCTTCACCTCGCTGTACGGGAACTGCATCATGCAGGAGGACGAGAGCTTCCTGCTGCAGGTAAGAAGGGTTGCCCACGTCTCACCTCGGCTATTTTACTAATCTAAAGTGGAAATGCGTTGGACTCATACACCCTCCTTCATCCGTTCCAGGTCTTGCGATATCTGGTAGAGTTTGAGCTGAAGGAGAGCGACAACCCTCGCCGCCTGTTGCGGAGAGGAACGTGCGCCTTCAGCATCTTGTTCAAGTTGTTTTCCGAGGGCCTCTACTCAGCCAAGGTCTTCCTGACAGCCACCCTTCATGAGCCCATCATGCAGCTGCTGGTCGAAGACGAAGATCATCTGGAGACTGATCCGTCCAAGGTGACGGAACGCCTCACTCCAGCCCAACAGGAGCACTTTGGAGAGAAGGGCTCCGAAGGATACAAACTCCGCGTGCAGTCCGCTGTTGATGCGAATGAAGCCAAGCTGGTCGCCCTGGTTAACAAGTTCATCGGTTACCTGAAGCAGAACACCTACTGCTTCCCCCACAGCTTGCGCTGGATTGTGTCTCAGATGTACAAGACTTTGTCGTGCGTGGAGCGCTTCGAGGTGGGCGAGGTGCGCACCATGTGCACGGACCTGCTGCTCACCTGCTTCATCTGCCCAGCTATTGTGAATCCCGAGCAGTACGGCATCATCTCTGACGCTCCCATCAACGAAGTGGCCCGCTTCAACCTCATGCAGGTCAGTGGCGCGCGAGTCGGAAACTCGTCGGCGGTACTTCCTGCGATGAACTCGTGTCGCATCTTCACCCCGTCATACAGGTGGGGCAGCTTCTGCAGCAGCTGGCCATGGCCGACGATGACGCAGACCCAAGGAGGAAGAGCAGTTTGTCCAAATTTGACAAGGTTTGTGGACCATAGCATCGGTGCATCCAAGACATCCAGGCATAGATAGTTATTACTTCAATGGAAGGTGGTTTTCCTTGGCAGCAATGGAAAATGTAGATCTATTGAAAAATGTCAATATTATTAAATGGTGAGTTTAAACCTTTTTTTTTTTTTAGGTCAGTTGATTGAATATTTTTAATCAGATTAATTGTGGGGTAGATGTGGTTTAATCAGAGTTGTCATTTTAAAAACCAATTAAATGTGCCTGATAAGTTCTAATTTTCTCCTGTCATTGTGGGAATTGAAAGATGACAAAAGGTGATGTATATCTAACCAGACGTCACTCCCGAACTTGAAGCCCTGACGTGCACATGCTTAGTGTTGCGATGGGACTTTAAGTTCCTGGGCACAATCGCTACATACCTATTATCAGTTCCATCTTTCTTTTTCTTTGTACTTGGCCAGCAAGAATGACAAGAAAACTAGAAATTCTAATGCCCCTCAGTGACAACTTTAGCGTTTGTTTAATGTATTAATTGCATTTGATAAATGAAGCCGCCTTTGGATGAGTCACCAGCCCGTCTCGGGGGCCAACGTGGAAAGACAAACAACCGCTCACATTCATACCGAAGGACAATTTGAGTTTGTTCAAAGATTACACGTCCCGCCTTAATGTTGACATAATTTAATTAAGCTGCACTTCAGATTCCATGTGCATTCTTGAATATGAATTTACCCAAACCCACCTCGTCTTGGCATGAACCAATTCTTTTTTTTATTACCTCTTCTGAGAGAGCATTTCTAGCTCTAATATTAATGATAATAATGGAAATAATAATGGTCATGATGATGTAACCCTGAGACCGAATGTATGTTGGAGCACAAGAAATAAGTTAAAAGCTGTTATTTTTCACACACTGCACAATACTTCCCACTTGTCCAAAGACTTTATTGCCCAATGCAATGCAGGTCCTCACCTAGTTCCCAATGTTTCTTTCTGTCCGCAGAGTTGTGTAGCTGCCTTCTTGGATGTGGTGATTGGAGGAAGAGCGGTCGAGACTCCGCCGATGTCCTCGATGAACCTTCTGGAGGGTCTCAATAGGACTGCCGTTTATATGACACATAATCAGCTTTTTGTGCTGGTACGCTCTTTTGCAGTGGTTATCCAAATGCATCAATGCGAGCATTTGCTAGTTTAAATCCCGACGTTCCCTAGATGTCGTGGTTTGGCCTTCACGTTCAATCCGTGGACTAAGTCTACTTATTACTTCCAGTAGCTTTTAGACCGTGCATGTTCTCCCCATGTCTGTGTGGGTTCTCTCCAGGTACTCTAATGTTCTTCCACAGTCCAAAGACATGCATTTGGAATACATTTGATTGGTGACTAATTTAACCTTGGGAGTAAACTAGGGTCTAAACTAATTGTTTATTAACCCTGATGAGCTGACATCTTGCCCTTGCCTCTTCCCTGTAGACAGCTGGGTTAGCCTCCAGCTGTTGCAGTTATCTACGCACACGTGAAATCGGACTGACTCCTCTCAGTACCTATATGATACCAATATGCAAAATGAGCTGCCTGGTCTTTTGTAAACCTGTCAAAGTGTTGCAACTGTGAGCGTTTGTTGATTTTGTGTTTCCTTGTGCATGAAAAAGATTAGAAACTTATTGAAAAATTGCACCTGCACTACAGGTGGACTTTGTGCGCAGCGTGATGGCGGGAGACCATCTCCGGGAAGAGGAGCATGCGGCACTGGAGACTTTGATTGCCAGTGTGCCACAGAGCCAAACTGTTAAGAGCAATAGCGTGGAGCCCACGCCCTCCAACACCCCTCAGCTCTCTCCAGCTACCACCCCTGCTAACAAGAAGAACAGGCTGCCCATAGGTACTGAACAATGTGTAAGATAAAAGTGCTGCATTTGACCTGACGAGTTGCCTAAAACCAACCAGCAGAGATGAAATGTATTGATGTTGTCAGGGCTAGCATAGGACGGGTTCGTAGGATGATAATGAGCTGATTCTCAGCTTGTTATAAAGATAATTAGCGCGATGTGGATTGTGGCGCACTTACAGAAATGTCAAGCAATTAAATCGCCACAAGTAAATGAAGTAATTTTAATTAGAATGGATAGAAAAAAAATCCATAGACTTCTTTTCATTAGCATAATTAGAAAGGAACCTCTTGTGTTTTCCTCCCTGAAATGTGACTTTTGTACGCGCAGAATTGACTTTAATACTTGAAATGAGTTTTAAACTTCCGAGACGCTTTATTCTTCTCCAACTCCATACCTTGTCCTTTTCCTTTCCTCCTCTGCTGCCATTGAATGACCAGGAAAACACTTAGCTGCTGTGACATCCTGGGACCCCACAGCCACCTCTCTGTCTGCTCACATCCCATTAGTAACCCCTTTTGGTGGGTGGCCTATTGCTTGTGTTGGAGCATATGAGCTAAGAGATACACCCCTGTTTTTGTTTTCACCTCGCGATTTGTTACATTACCTCCACTCACCTGGGAAATGCTAGCTCACTGCACCTTAACCTCCTTGCCTCAGCTTCAGTGTTGTCCGTTTGTGCACGTGCCTGCTTTTCCTTGCAAAGTTTAAAGTTTGTTCTTTAGATTTTCCATATTCTTGCTTGCAGAATATGCATTTTCATTACTGGTTACAGTGGAGAAAAAAAACCCACTTTTCATCCTTCTGTCTCACACCTTAAACCCCAGCACAGTTCTCTGTCCAGTGTGGGATGCTATGGGAGGATTTCTTCTCATTCACATTATAGGTTTTCCTTTATTAAAAACAAAACCCCAACATACAAAATGAATCTCTTTAAACAGTTTGACCTCATAGTTTTTCCTCTCTGACATCATGCTACGCTGTGGTCACGGCCTCAGCTGATAAGACTAAATTGTCAAACTCCAATTATTTTGATTTAATGTGAATCTGTCATGATTGGAACAATAAATTAATGCTGCACGTTGGAGCTACTGAGACTGGAACATGTCAGCTTCTTGAGCATTCCATTATGTCAAACTTGCCTTCTTAATTCCTCATTGTAGTTCCACATGCTCAGAGGAGCCTGTTGAGCTGTGACTCAACAAGGACCATACCATCATTTAGTTTATTTTTTTTGTCTGTTTTTTCATTCAAATTACACTTATTTTAAGCCTCTCTCTCATTCTCAAGGAGAAACAAGACTCTGAAGTCAATGCAATTCTTGTAACAAATAATTTCAGTGGTAATTTTTCTACGTGTTTATTTAGATTGTGGCATCTCTTTTCAAAGAAAATCTGTGTCCCGTTGCACACCTGTCTTGGTTCTCTGCTGCACCGTTACACCCATACCTTTTGTTTTAAAATGCTAATTTTTGATTCAGCATCTTTTGCATGTAACACCAAATAACCGTGGTTTCTTTCATTCACAATGCCGCCCTATGGACCTCCAGCGTCTCGCAGTCGCAGCCGTAGCAACATATCCCAGGAGGGGGAGATAGACGCCAACTCCCAAGAATCCGTGCAGGAGCTGCTGCCAGAGGAGGTGCTGGTGATTTCACTTGGAGTCAGTCCTCAGAGTGTCCCTGGGATGATGTCAGAGAATGAGGTAATGTGATAAGAATTGATGATGTGTGACATTTGTGTGTTATCTCCAGCAACTTAAGGGGGGTTAATGTTGTGCTAAATAAAGAAAAGCATTGTCAGATAGGTGCTATTTTAGGAATGACTGGAGTCACTTTGTATTGGACAAAACAATCTTTATTATCTCTACTCATCCCTCTGTTGCTTTGAAGGTTTTGAACCTGCAAATGTCTGATGGAACCCAGGGGGATGGTCACACTGATGACACTAAGCTTCATGGCAAACCAGACAAAACACTGCGGTTTTCCCTGTGCAGTGACAACCTGGAGGGCATCTCAGAGGGTTGGTCTGCAGCCGGCTCACATGTAACACTTAACACGATGCAGCCATAAATGGGCAAAAGAAAGAAAGGATGAAAAAACATGATGTGGTTGACTTTTAAAGGTCAAAATGTAATAAATGGGCTTTGAGTGACCTTATTACCTGAGTGAATTTTAAAATATCTTTTCCCCTTTAGGTCCATCCAATCGTTCTAATTCTGTGTCATCTCTGGACCTGGAGGGAGAGTCCGTTTCTGAGCTCGGGGCTGGACCATCAGGAAGTAATGGGGTAGAGGCTCTGCAGCTTCTGGAACACGAACAGGGTGCGTTGATCTTGACGTTGCCGCGCGTGCACTTGAATACATGTTTCAGACAGCAATCGTAAACACCAGTTGAAAATGTCTCCGTCAGCCACCACTCAGGACAACCTGGATGACAAACTACGCAAGTTTGAGATTAGAGACATGATGGGTCTGACGGATGATCGAGACATCTCAGAAACAGTCAGTGAAACGTGGAGCACCGATGTGTTGGGCAGTGACTTTGACCCCAACATGGATGAAGATCGGCTGCAGGAAATAGCAGGTGGGTTGTTATTGTATTTGCTTTATTTGTAAAGGCCCTCACTTCATGCCCAAATAAAGAATTTGATATGCTCTGCCACTATGATCAGGGCTCAGGCTGAGAATGATTGACGTAGAGGCACCATCTCTTATCCTTCAATGGGTTGAATGAGGGGAAATGTCGGCACCTTGTGGTGTGAGGCTGAAATAGCATCTTCAGGCTTTAATTCTGCTCAGTCTTTGGAGACCTGGTGCACCTATCATGTGACACTGCCAAGGCAAGAGGCCAATATCAACCTAACTGCATGCTTCCCAATTAGAGAGTAAATTACATTCCAGGCTTTTACTTAACTGGGATTCAACATGGGTTTGTTGCCAAAGTGTAGCCCATGTTTATTAGAGTTCATTCAATTACCGTAGTTAAATAAATTAGGTGTAGTGGTAATAATGACTAGCTGCAATGACCTCTGTTGTCTTTTTAGTATTACTGTTAAAATAATAAAACCAACATTTATTTAAAAAATATTACCTTTTGATATGAGTTTGCAATTAATCTGAATAATAAATACTGTTTTATAAAAGGAAAATATAAACCTACTTCAGCATGATCATGTGAATCCACATAAGCCCTAATTAGTGTTTATCTGTCTGTTGAAAGCAAAATAGGGCACCGTGTACTGAAATGACTCTGGCTAGCATCCAGGTTTTTGTGCAATGACGCCGACACCGAGGATCTGGCCAAGGACCAGTGCATAACATTTTATTAATATAATATCCATTTACAATCTCCTCTTTAGTAGGGTGTCAGACACCCTAGAGTTGCATAGATGAAAAAAAAAAATCCATTTTTAAATCAGACAATTGTAATGATCAGATCTGACACCTTAACATGGACTTTAATATTCAATCCTCATGCTTTTAATATGAAAGGTTTAGATGTTAAAGGCCATTTATTGGATTGTTTTGGACTACGTATGTATGTATGCAGGGGCATCGGTCTCAAATGTCCTAGTATTTTGAAAACACCCAGTCCTGTCTGGTTAAACCAGGTGACAGTTCTATTGTTAGCTGTCCTATTGTGAGAGCAAATAGGTCTGCAAAATAAACAACACACTCCAGGTGTACTTTGTTCATACTCGCACAGCAACAATCCACTCTTGGTCTTGGCATGACCTTTACCAATGCTGTAATTACACATATCAGTTTTCAACAAGCAAATGTAAATAAACGACTCGTGAGATTACTGGGTATACGTGCACAAAGACCTCAGAAGATTGGGGGGATGTCAAGGTGTGTTCATCTGATTTCTCCATCTGATTACTGCTGTTATCTGATGAGGCAAATCACATTATGCTGTTTACATGATCACTCAAATAATCTGATAACTCCATAAATTGGATAATGATAATTTTTTTTATGTTCATGAATAAAGGCTCAGTGTTGGTAGGAGCATATGCTTCACATCAGAACCTGGTAGAAATACAACAACTGGAATGCTAACATTGTTACCTACAGTCACGATGAAATCTAAATGCGCTGGACATAAAATTAAGTCTTGTTTCAAAAGTAATCAGCTAAACAGTGGCACTCATGGCAAATCGCTGCGTAGTCAAGGTCCAGGTTTCACTGCCTTAGTACAAATTATGTAGAACCAGACTCGAATAAATTTAGAAAAGCATCTGTGGAGGTGTCCAACCGCTCAGGGTGGTAATCGCATCGACTATTTTAATCCACGTGAAAATGCAGTTATCTTCAAACGGAGTGCAGAGCAGAATTGGATATGTTAGATGAAGAGTCTCCTGAGAAGATCAGGATAATGTCTTTTGCGTCTCAAGTCGCATGTCTTGAAAGTGAGCTTGCAATAACACTGAAGCCTTTAGATACCTGTTGGTAAGCTTTAGGAGACGGTACACGCTTTAAATTCACGGACTCAAAAAGTGAAATCAGCTGGAGACTCTAGATGTGCTTCTGTCGCTTCTCTTTCTTAGTCTTTTCCATCACCGTGTTCTCTCCCCCTCTCCTTCCCTCCCCCCTTTCTCTCTGACATTCACTCAGTCCCTGCAGTCTTATTGACCTTGGTTCCTTCTCATTTGCATCCGCCATTTTTCATTCTTCGGAATATGGCATTGGGGGACTTTTCCATCATTAAGGGAATTTACAGCGATTTCCTTATGTGTTTTCTCCAAGGGATTGGGTTATGAGATGCACATTAAATATCCATTAATACCTCATTATCCCACTGATAAGATTACCATGATAATGAGGCAGAAATTCTAATTGTTTCACTTCTTGTTGTGCCACTCATTTAATCATCCACCTGAAAGACAAGAACTGGGCGCTCCTACTTCGAAGACTGTAAACACGATCAGTGGGATAGAGCTCTCCCATCGTCAGGAAAAGCTCTGTTCTCGCCAGCATCGGTGCAGGCTGTTGCCAAGGCGCTTGCATGCATGAATGCTCACGGTGTGTCTGTGGTGCAATGAAGTGAAGCCACACTTTGCTCGGAGGAGCTGCTACCACAGGTCAAATTTCTGGTCCTGATCTTCGGCCTCTGACTGTGACACCTGCTATCCTTCTTACATCCTCCACATCTTTCACCTTTGATGATCTTATTCCTAAATGCTGATCGCATCTTATTCCTAAATGCGTATGGAGGGAAGCGAATCAGAGGTTTTCAAAACATGTAAGACCTAAATTTGGGTTAAATTTGTAACTGTGGAAGCCTGAGATGGGTCAGATATTAATATAAAACCCCTAAACATTGCTCTAAATACGCCCATTTTTCCTGTGGCCTCTGTATACTTATCACCTTTGTTCTGTTGTCACTGCTTCGGATTTAGTACATGGTATCATTGTATTTTTCCTATTTCCAGGCCATTTTGCTGCAGGATTACATCAAGCTTTAGATAATATACTACATGCATACTCAGTCATCACAGTTATGCGTGAAACATTTGCTTCCTGCAAATCAGGAGTGACACTTTTATTATAGTACAATCTGATTACAATCTAAAAAGTTAATACATTGGAACGACATGATTTCAGCCCATTGATTATAAATTGCTCTCCATTGATTCGCAGAACACACTTTGTCTCAGCCTTCATCAAGAGTCTTTGCCCTCAACATATATTGGACATTATCTTTTTGATTGGTGATGCATGAACTTTCCCTGAATGTAGCTCTTCCACCTCAGCGTCAGTGTGGGGTTTAAATAGGGCAAGATCCTTCAAGATTGTGAGTAACTGTTCTTATCACGTGCACCTGATGTAACACTGTGTGATTTTGTAAGTGCAGATACAGATGGTGTACTATGCACTTACTTTTTATTTTACTGCTGTTTTCTCATGATAATGAATTATAGACCTATCATGATTTTAAGTCTGTTTACTCATATTTTCAACCTAATTTGGTGTAAAAGTATCAATACCTTGGAATATAAGTCTGTTTACTCATTATTTTCAACCACTTTTGGTGTAGAAGTATCAAAACCTTGATAAAACAGTCCATTTTATAAGGGTAATGCAGTAATTTATTTTGCTATCATCATCTGTGATGGTAGCACGCTGGTGTGGTTCATGTAATGGTCCTTATACAGATGCTACTCTACCTGTAGCATATCATTAACTAAACAGGCTACAGACTGGCTGCTGATCGGCCATTTCACCAGCTGGGAAACACCTGGACCAGACAGCTGCATCTAAAGATGATCGAAGTGAATGTGTTATCACAAGAAAATGGACTTTGTATGAGTTGTTTTCAGGAGAGACGGGCAGTATAATAATATTGTGATTCTACATAGCAAGGAGACAATTCCATCCCACCATGCCCGCAGAACATGGAATCATTATTTTAGTATGTGACAGCAGGTTAAAATGTCCCAGTAATATGGTTAGTTTCTTAATAAAGAGTTGTTTTTTTTCCATCAAATCATGGAAAATAAGCATCTGCATAAGTTGGCTTGAACCATTTGTCAAATCATATTCAAATGTCGCTCATGTTTCAGGGTTGAATCATTGAATGACTCTTACCGGTAAGAATCAATGCAGGGCCTTTATAGTATGTGGAGGTTCTTAAAGGGGAACAGGGAAAAGGGCTTTCTGAGTGACTGTCCTGATCAAATCCTAGAGTTTAACGCTTGTCTTTGTGTACTCTTCAGGAGCGGCTGCAGAAAACATGCTGGGCACCTTACTGTGCGTCGGCTCGGGTTCAGTTCTACTGGACCCGTACGGCTCCACCATCTCTGAAACCACAAGTGAGGCCTGGAGTGTCGAGGTCCTTCCCAGTGACTCTGGTAGGTTCTAGTAGAAGATTTGGCTCCATAACTGCCCTATAGTTTTGCCTAAATGATACATGTTTATTAATAGTAAGCAGATCTGCAGTATATTTCCAGTAAAGAGCCCTGATTTATATTTTAATCTATTGTGTCAATATATCAAATCTTAGAAATCATGAGGCTGATATGATATTCATGCATTTATAAATTTAGTTTTAGAATAAAAAGTACATGATGCATGTAAGAACTATATTTAACTGTATTTAGTTGTGTTACCTGACTACAATTCCGTGAACGATGGACCTCCAAAAGTGTAACGTGGAGATTACACCCACCCCTCCACCTAGAAGTTAGCGTGCATTTTGAGTTGTAGCTTCGCTTTTGGAAGAACGGCGCTTTTATTTAAGGATTCACCCTTTCATTTTTAAAGAATAAGTGTCTTTTAAAATTCGACTGTATGTTTTACGAGCAGCTTTTTTTAGGGGAGACCTGAGTCTGCGTGTTAATTGAAATGGCACACCACTCTAATATGCACTGTGCAGAAATTACATGCATGAGTGTCTTGATTGCCTGTTGTTCCGTTTGCTGCACTTGTTCTGCTTGGTAATAGCATGATGGAAGACTTCCGTTGAGTGCAATGCTTATTTCATGGCTAGGCAGCAGAAAACTACACTCAGAAGAGCACTTCAGCGGCACATTATTACTAACGAGCATACAAATGAGTACTGCCGTTGGTACGGAGCCTCTGGGTTTGACCCAACAGTAACCATAGAGTAGACAGTACTTGGTTTAATTTGGTAATTATAAAACATGATAACATATGCTTTGATTGTGTCACGCATATGCGCAGATTGCCAATAATAACAGATGGATGTGGGTGAGACAGCTGTAATAAGCTCACACAAGTAGAGTTGCATTAAATCAGAAATTGACATTTTCTCCATCAATTTGAGACACAGATTTACTCTTTTTTTTGAGGAAAAAGTTTGGTTAAGGTTCGTGATAGAGGTGTGTCTTTATCAAAGAGAGAAAAGAGTGCGTTCTAAAGTCAAGAGAAGCTTTAAACCTTCTTGTGTGATGTGCAGAAACCCCAGACCTGAAACAAGAGGAACGCCTGCAGGAGCTGGAGAGCTGCTCCGGGGTTGGCAGCACCTCCGACGACACCGAGGTCCGAGAGGTCAGCTCCAGACCCAGCACGCCAGGCCTCAGCGTCGTCTCCGGTATAAAGTGGTTTCCATTCTCCTTTATGTCTGCTGGGTTTCCCACTTTATCTTTTTTGTTTGCCTTTATTTCAAACAGGAAAACCCACAGAAAGCAGAAATCTCTCTTATAATCAAGACAAAGAAACACCAATTTTATTTTTAGTTTTTTACTATGTTGAGCCATCAAGTTATTGATGGTCCGTGTGAATTTTTCTGGTTGGGTGTGGGTTATTCCAGCTTCCCGGCCCATCCATTGGATACCGATACGCTTGAATTAGTATCCCACATTAACAAGGCAGTAGTGTGCTCACAAGAAAATGTCTCGTGGGACCCCCAGGATGGATAGTCTGCATCTGGTGATCACTCTTACCTGTTTCTTTCTGCAAACCCACGGGAGCTTATGCTTCCAATTGAGCTTTTCCATTGAGTTCCCTATCTTGGACAGCGTATGCAGCTCAGT
This sequence comes from Takifugu rubripes, assembly GCF_901000725.2. Lineage (NCBI taxonomy): Eukaryota > Metazoa > Chordata > Actinopteri > Tetraodontiformes > Tetraodontidae > Takifugu > Takifugu rubripes. The sequence goes on from NC_042305.1 coordinate 3,354,302, forward strand.
CTAAAGAGAAAAATGTCCCCTTTTCTTAGAGGAACATTGTGCTTTGCTGTATTGAGTCCCTTCTTTTCTTGCTCTAGGTATCAGTGCAACCTCAGAAGACATCCCGAACAAGATTGAGGACCTACGGTCAGAGTGCAGCTCAGACTTTGGTGGGAAGGACTCTGTGACGAGTCCAGATGGGGAGGAATCAGTCCACGGTAGGAAAATCCCTGCCAGCCCGTCCGAGCCATCAGCCCAGTGTCATTTTATTTGAAAGCACTGCCATTTGCTGTCCCATTGAACTGCACTGGTCTCTGCATTTTCACACACTGTAAAATGATTGTGTCCCGTTAGATTATAGTTGGTTATGATTTTATCTGTTTTATATTTAAAGTGCAGACATTTGAATCAAGAAATCTCTGTCTAACAGTTCAACATAAGAGTGAGCAGTGGTGACAGTCTGGCGTATCCAGTTGGTTCAAGCACTAATAGCATTTATAGCATAGCATAGCATCTCTCCCTCTCCCTCTCCCTCTCCCTCTCCTCTCCTCTCCTCTCCTCTCCTCTCCTCTCCTCTCCTCTCCTCTCCTCTCCTCTCCTCTCCTCTCCTCTCCCCTCCCCTCCCCTCCCCTCCCGCTACATGAGCCTGGTCCTGCTCAAGGTTTCTTCCTGTTAAAGGGGAGTTTTTCCTTGCCACTCTTGCTTGTCTGGGGTCAGGCCCTGGGATTCTGGAAAGCGCCTTGAAATAATTTTGATTGTATAAGACGCTATATAAATAAAGCTTGATTTGATTTATGTGGCTGATCATCACATCAATAATGCTTCACTGGTCACCATAGAGATTGATTCAGAGACATATCTACTACTATGCAGAAATATCAGAGGTTGAGATGTATTTAATCTGATTTGATTTGCTATCTGTTGGTTGGTTCTAATAACTGATCTTGAATGATCCATGTGCTTTTTCAGGAGCACATCATCTGACGTCTCCACCCTCACAAGCTGATTCTTTATTGGCCATGTTTGATCCTCTCACCTGTGGTGATGGTAATTTTCTTTCTCTTCAATAACGCTTGACAGCCAATCAGGGGGCTAGAAAAAGTTATTAACAACAGTAATGGCCGCGCACTCTCTCGCACGAGCATTTTACTCATTGCTGAAATGATTTTCCCCTGTAAATGAAATGCCATTTCATTTGGCACATTTTAATATCCTAAATTATTCCTGGCCCTCTGTTTGCCTTTGCTGTTTTCATTGGTGGCGCAGGTGGAAATTGTGTGGGAGAGGAATGGTTGTGTCTGCCGCAAGGTGAAGGGATGACAGTCAGAGAGACCTCACCCCAGGCTCTTTGGCATTGTCCCCTGTCCCACTGTGCTCGTGGCAGCAGGCTTCCATTGGAAGCTTTTCAGGAAAGAGTGTACCCTTGAAACAGGTGGCCAACCTATACCTTGGGCACCCCCCCCCCCCTCCAGAAGCTCTCTTTAGCACCTTTTCCACTAACTTTGTGGTGTTTTCCACATTTCAACCTAGTTTAATGTTATTGTGCCGCCTTTCTTTTGGGGACGGAGGTGTTTATGATGACGGACATTAATACCACTTGGAAGCAGAAAGAAAAGCCAAAATAAAACGATGGCCACCGCTCGTTCAAAGATGCAGAATTCAATTTCCTCAAGTTAACATTTTTTTTCTCCATCTCTCCCTGAGGCTCCTCAACTGGAACAATAGTGAGACCTAAAGTGCACTACACCAGGCCCACGCATCCTCCCCCTGATCCTCCCATCCCTGAAACCAGCATGCTGGGGCAGGATATCCGCCACTCTCTCTTCATGCCCCACTTCCTGACCCAGGCTGATTTGGAGCACAAGCAACGCTACTCCTTCCCGGACAGGCTCGTCCGCAGCCGCAGCTCTGACATCGTCTGCCCGGGCCGGCGGCCCACAAGTGACCCTTGCCTCAACCGGCGGGTAGCGGTTGAAGAGCGGGAGCCTGCCGGTGCCTTCGCCCTGGGACCGACCTCCTCGCCCAGCAAGGACTCCTTGAAAGGAGAGGTACGCGGTGGCCCGGTTACTGTCATTAATGTCAAAGCACGCGTGCCATAACACAGGATTCTTGTTTCTTCAGGTCGAGGATCGAAAAGACAGTGACGACGAGAAGTCAGACCGCAACAGACCTTGGTGGAAAAAGCGTTTCGTGTCAGCGATTCCCAAAGGTGACGCTTTTAATTTTTTTTTATGAACTTCAAAATGACCTTCGAAGCCTTGGAATTGATCTGTTTTTGCTCTTTTGTCGTTTGTTGCTGAGAAAAAGTCAATTTAATCGCAAGTGACGGGAAATCTCAGACTTTAAAGAGCAGGCAATTTATAATGCGGGAAACGGAACGATGATGCATGTTGTCTACCGAAGCTTCAGTTAGAAAATTGTACTTGTTGTTTGAAGTTTCTCCAGAGACGTGTCCACTCCTTTTTCTCTCATGTCTCACTGGCTGCAGATTTATATAGACTTCTGGGCTAATCAGTCATCAGACGGGCTTTAACTGTTTAGATTGTATGGCTGTAGCCCTCCCAGCGTTGCTGTCAGCCAGCGGCTAATGGTCATTCGATGGATCTTTCTGTCATCAGCCCTGATAGATGAGACATCTCTTATTGCAGTACTACTCTGCAACCATCTCTCATACATCTGTCTGGAAAATAATGAGCTGTACGCAGACAGAATGACTGCTTATTTCTCTTTTAAATAATGATGTTTCTTAAGTAAACATTGTATTGCTATTCATCCAATAGAGGAGTGTGTGCAGCCATGCAGCTCCGACGACTCATCTTTGTAGAGCCGTTCTTTGCCCCCTTGCTCTGCATGGTAACGGGTGAGGCAGCTTGTGCAGTACAAAGGAAAGGCCAACCCTGTCTGTTGTGTTCCTCACAGTGCTATATTGGACAGCTGAAAGTGACGTCCCAGGTAAAGGCTTCCGTGCGCTCATTGCTGAGCTAGCTGTACTGGCTGGAGCCAGCAGCCGTGTGCCTGTGCTGCTTTGTAGATTTCACCATAGAACTGTAGGACTGTGATGTGACGTTGTCCAGACCAGCGGTTTTCAAAGGGTGAGGGACATCTCCCTGGAGGGGGCGCCAGAGAGGTTCAGGGGAAGGTGCCTTTTGTGAAAAGCAAAACATACAGCAGAAATAACGGCTAACATTTATGTAGCTAACGGATCAGAATGGACAGTTTTTTAGTGATTAGGCCTCAAGTTATAGAAAAAAAAGAGACTTTCACAGTGTGTTATCTGCAAAGAGGTACGAACGCATAACAGTATGAGGCTATCTGAACCCCGGCATCATTGAGAATCCAATCCAAGTGGCCAAGCCTGGTGAGTCTTTTTAGTAGGATGCTAAAAGCATTGTGACATTGCTCAGGCAGGTGTGAATATGTGTGGCTCTACTTTGAAAACCCGTGGTCTAGACTGTTTTCTCAACTTTCATCCATGCATCTCTTTTACGATCCAGTTCTTTTGACTTTGTTTTGTATGTTCCCATTTACTTTGGTGAATGCAGAAATCATGCGGTTACTCCACTAAATGTATCCTTGGTTGTGTTCAGATTACACAGATCTTGGTATTGGACACGCATAATAATCCTATTTCCATCTATTTTAATTTGACTTAATGCACCGTGTGAGCATCGTTTAGCTGGTCTGGAACCTATAATTTTAGCGTCTGTATTGAAGGCACGCCGCTTTCCCCTCACGTCAAAACAATGAATGTGCAATGAAATACGCTGGAAAAGGAATCGGCTTTTGTTGTATTAAAGTAAAACACTTGTTTTGCTGGATGTAAAGCGTCAGCGGAAACATGGCTCAGACAAATAGAAGTATCTGACATTCTTACAACATATGATGACAGGAAACAGACGGATTTTCCCCCCCTGAAACTGTACAGAAAAATTTGCTGTTCTAAATAACTTGTGGAAAAAGATGAAAGGATAATTCAAAGGGTTTTCCCATTGGGTGACTCACGTGCGATTATGTTCTGTTACTGACAGTAACGTCTGCTAATCCGATGTCTCCGCTCTGCAGCTCCGATAGCAGCTTTTCGGAAAAAGGACAAGCAGGAGAAAGACGACGTTGCCCCAGACCGCATCCACCCAGGTCTGTCCAGGCCAGGCCCAGGCCAGGTTCACAACATTATTGTCTTCCAATCCTACTTACACGTATGTGCTGCTCCGTTCTTTAGAGGACTCACTGATCTCACACAGCAGCCAGGTGCAGGCAGCTGAAGACATCCTGGACAAGTACAGGAATATTAAGAGGACCAGTCCAAGTAATGGAGCGACGGGTGGGACTTCCTACGATGGGACGGGAGGTAAAAGCTTGGTTGAGTCGCTTAAACACGTTGTGGCACCGGCACTGTTTAACTTGTCCGCACTAATATATGGTCAGACCTTTGTGGTGAGGATGGGGTGCCTGACTCCATGCAGAACATTTCCACAGATGACCTCCCGGACTCTGCCAGCCAGACAGCCCAGCAGCATGACTCAAAGTTCTCTTTCAGGTGAGAATCCACAAGGTTTGGATATAATTTTCCTCTTATTCAGCCACCGGTTTTTAATGGGTTTTCTCTCTTTCAGTGACGCCAAAAAGAAGTTGAGGTTGGCGTTGTGCTCGGCAGACTCTGTGGCATTGCCTATCATGACTCACGCTACAACACGGAATGGACTTCCTGACCACATGGAATCTGAAGGTGGGCCAGTACTTCCTGATCTGATGCTTAGCTCAGTTCTGTCTGTCATTGGATATTTTCTACAAAATCCATTTCAATAAAAAAAAGGACACAAACCCTCAATATTAGGCAGCACCCAAGCTGCTGAATGTGCCCTTCACCTTCTGACTTACCTTCCTGGTTTTGGTGGAAGGTTCCAAGAAGGCAGAGTGGTCAAGCGGTGTGACATAATGCCCCAATAAATGATTTTTACTACAAAATATTAATGATGGCGTTTCCCAATTTAGGGATGGCCCAGAGCCATTTTGCAGCGTGCAACCATGACATCCGGGCGTGGGACAATCACGGTGTTGAATGACGCGTTGCGCAACAATTAAAAAAAATAAAATAAACTGCTCCCTGGTTTTGGCCATCAGTCATGTTGTAGTGTGGAGGCAGAAGGTTAATCAGATTACGTTGCTGTGCGAGCAGCATATAATACCATCTCCTTATCATTCTCCCCTCAGACAATGAGATTGTCTGCTTCCTGAAGGTGCAGCTAGCGGAGGCCATCAACCTTCAGGATAAGAACCAGATGGCCCAGATCCAGGAGACCACACGTTGCGTCAGCCGCTTCGATGCACGCATCTGCAGGAAGCTGCTGGCTGTCATTGCTGAGGATTACAGGTGACTGAAAGACTCACCACACCCCGTCGGGATCTTTATTCTCTTGCTTTGTTCAGTAATGTGGTTTTCGGGCAGCATTCTTTATTCATGTACCATTGTTCTTACATTAAGCTGCCCAGGACCGGCCAAGGGTGCCGCAGCAGTGCTCAGGAAATGACCTCGCGCCTCTTCTGCTTTTGGTCCGCAACTGCCAGTGAGGTGACGGTGCAATAATGAATGTGGCGTTGTGTGTTTTCAGAAAGCGGGCCCCGTACATAGCCTACCTGACGCGGTGCCGTCAGGGGCTGCAGACCGCACAGGCCCATCTGGAGAGGCTCCTCCAGAGGGTGCTGAAAGACAAAGAAGTGGCTAACCGCTACTTCACGACCGTCTGCGTTCGGCTGCTTCTAGAACACATGGAGTCCAAGATGCTTGAATTCATTAAAGGTATCTTTACTTCTCAACAGCGCCATAACTTAACCCAAACCGAGCAATTTCTACATAAATAAATACTTTTTAATCACAGGTCAGCTGTTTTCGTTGCTTTCTTCATCGTGGTGGATTTAAACATCTATCCAGGCTTGATCCTCATCTAGACGTGCTGACACGGCACTTCAGCCCCTTTTAGTGCTTCATTGAGATGAAACCTGTAAATTAAACCCCTTTTTTTGCTCAGACTCATGGAAAGGACCAATGGATCAGCCAATGTCAGCTCCTGTCTAGTGCGCTGGGTTATTCTGTGCACGTGTTGGTCTTATTTAATAGCAGCACGCTCCAAAAAAAGTTCATCGCAAGATGTTCTCATGTAGATTTTGACAGTCTCGGTTATACCGCGTTGCAATTTTCTCCCTTTTGCACAGCTGAATGATCTGTGGATTAAAGTTCTTACCAATTTCTTGAAGATGCGCATTTTTAAAATGTATATTTTAGCCACAGACAATATTATTTAGGCGTGTATTACAAAACAATGTAAGAAGCTGGAAATAGATGTTAAACCACGACTATTTACTAGACCAAAGAAACCATCACAACCTATTTGTCTTTCTGTATTTACTTCACTGAGCAATTGTTTTATGGCTTTGTAGATATTTCAGTTCTATCTGTCTACATCTGTTGTGCGTGCGCTCCCCTCCAGCGTTCCAGGTGTGCACGGCGGCGGATGACAAGACGGCAGCGGTGGAGGATTTTCTGCGCTACTTGTACGGCGCCATGGCCTCTGATGCCATTTGGCAGTACGCTAGTGAGGAGCAGCTGCAGGACGCCCAGATGGCCATCGAGCGCAGCGTTATGAACCGCATCTTCAAACTGGCCTTCTATCCCAACCAGGATGGAGACATTCTCAGAGACCAGTGAGTGTGGTGTCGCCTCACATCCATTTGAGATTCAGAACCACCAGTGGTAGTTTGGTTGCATTTCTATAGGAATAAATGATAAAGATTAAAGCTAATTTTAGCTTAAGCGTGGCTGGTGGAGTTTAGTGATCAAAATGTGTTGGAAAATTCAGGCCTCTTGCAGGTAAATTCCAGATGGTTCTGTCCCATGTATCATGTGCAGCCACACAAACTCAAAAATAACAACTGAATTTAAAGAATTGCCACGTCCGAGCGCGTTGAGTCTGATTTTTCCCCCACACAGGCTGTTCCACGAACACATCCAGCGACTCTCTAAAGTTGTAACAGCCAATCACAGAGCTCTTCAAATCCCAGAGGTGGTTATTTATTTTTTAAACACATGATAGAAAAATGAACATTTATCTTCATGTTCTTTAGGTAATGACCCCCCCCCCCCCACTGTTTGTAGGTGTACTTGAAGGAGGCCCCCTGGCCCTCCGCTCAGTCTGAGATCAAGACCATTAATGCGTACAAGACCCCTCGAGACAAGGTCCAGTGCATCCTGCGCATGTGTTCCACCATCATGAACCTCCTTAGTTTGGCCAATGAAGACTCTGTCCCAGGAGCGGACGACTTTGTCCCTGTGCTCGTCTTTGTCCTCATCCGCGTAAGTCTGCAGCTACATTCCATCCTGCATCACTACGTTCACTCGGTTTTGACAGTTTTCTGATTTTTCGACTGAATTTATCTCAAATCTCTGCTAGATGTTTATACAGGTTACCAATCGCCCACATCCAAAGTATATTTGTTTGTGTCCAACGGTTAAATTGCAAAAGAAAATGATGGTGATCATTAACATTTGACAACATGGACAAAGTTCTTCAATAGGTTTTTGAGAAATAAGTTGGCATCTTTGTTTATTTCACAAGCGGCCTTTGTTATTCCGGTAAATATTTCCTGTAGTATACAGAGATATTACCAAATATGAACATTGTTCATCTCTGGAGCCAAAATCTTACTATTGTTTAGGCTTCTTACCCGCTCTATCACGGGGGGAGGGTGCACATGCGGGCGCAGGCAGGGTCCACCCTGAATGAGTCGCCAGTTCCCCTATGGGAGCATTTTATGGGTTCGCTACCTTGCTCAAGGGTACCTCGGCAGCACTCTGAAGGTGTTCTGTCACCTCCCAAGTTTTGTCCAGGGCTCGAACCCAGAACCATCCGCTTCTCAGCCCAGCCCCCCCCCACAGACTGAGCTATCGCCGCCCGGGACTATTTATCAAAGCGGCTATTCTTAAAACCCCAAATCATCTGTTGTCTCGTTTACACTTGTGTGTGCGCGCCGCTGTTGCACGAGCTTTTCCAGCAGTTAATGTGGGCCCATCCCTGCGTCTCCTCCCCTCCAGGCAAACCCGCCCTGCCTGCTGTCCACTGTTCAGTACATCAATAATTTCTACGCCAGTCGGCTGAGTGGGGAGGAGAGCTATTGGTGGATGCAGTTCACCGCGGCGCTGGAATTCATTAAGACCATCGACGATCGCAAGTGAAGCAGAACAGCCACCTGTATGGGCAGACTGTGGGGAAGGAGCCCAGAGATTCAGAGACTTCCCAACCAACTGCTCCCTCTGTACAGCCTTCGGAAAAACCTGGCCCGTCGCCCGATCCCAGTTTGTATAGCCTGTATATAACCAGAGACATCCGAAGATTACTAAATATATATTACTGTAATACTGTATGTATGTGGACAAATCCAGGTTTTAGCAGTGATTTGGAAAAAAAACAACAAAAAAAAATGGCATTTTGGAAAGGGGGTAGTGACCTGTTTAGTTGTAATCTGATTTGGGTGTACAATTTGACTGTCATTTGGATACTTTTCATTTTTGTCTCTAATCAGTTTTCACTATAAAGTTCTATAGCTACACACACTATTTCTAGGTAGTTAATCATCCTTTAAAGATAATCTTATATGCAGTAAAGGGACCAGACTTCCTTCATGTCACTGATCTTCCAATTCAATTCTAACAAAGTTCATGAAATGCACGGTGACGTGGATTTCCAGAGCGTAATAGTTACTGATGGGTTCAGTGATGGGGATGACACGCGATTCATAATAAACGCCAGTACCGGTCCAGGTTTCAGAGTAGGGCAGCTTATTTCATGTTTACTTCATTTATTCCCAACCACAACAAGCATTGAATTGGACACAAGGGCCCGTATGTTTATATCAAATCAGTCTATTTATTGCTCTAATTCTATTTAATTGCTTAAATGCAGATGAGCATTCAGGTTGTACGGGGCATGTGGTTTTATTTTAAATAATTGTGAGAAATGCTTGATTTAGAATGGCACCTTTGAGTCGAGCAGCTGGGAAATTGTGAACCAGGGTTGACTTGTGCACCAGGTAGCGGCAGCACTCGTGGAAATGTAGAAATCTGTGCCTTTGTTGCTCCATACAGGTGGTTCATGAGTTACAACTGTTGTTTCGCTATTGTTCTTTTTATTTTTAACCCCCCCCCCCCCCCCACCCCCCCTGTTCGTTCAGCGTTGTCCACCTCATACACACACGCAGTTTCTCCAGTGGACCAACCAGGCGTCACCAGCTCAGCCCCCGAAATGAGGTGAAACCAGTGTTTTTGCTGGGTGGTTTTTGATCCTACCTCACAGCTGAAACCAACGAGTCAGCCTGCACGCACCAACTGTCCCCCGTCGGTTCAAACGGAGCACGGGGGCCTGATTATTTTGCACTAATGAAACGGTAAAAACGGCTAAGGGAAATGGAATATGGAGCTGCTGTGATGCTTGATGCGATCGCCCCCCAAAACAAGCCTTCGTTAGCGAACAAATACATATTTCCCACCTGCGACACGTGCGCCTGCATGGACAGACCAATGAATCTAGTGGATATTACCTCTACCTCCTCAGAAGTTCAGAAAAGGGACTCATCTTCATGTGCACTTATAAAACTATATTTCGTTTTGCCCCCCCTTCACCACACAGACACATATACAGTTTTTTGATTTCCCTTTTTTAGAAAATGAATTCCTGCAAATTCCTCTTGAAGAGGCTTCATTTGTTTTGTCTTATAGTTGACATTTTTATCATTGACAGCGCAATATCAGAGGGTAGAAGAGCAACTGGTCAGACTTTAGGATTTTGGTGGCTTGAGCCTGGGGAGGGCGCGCAGCTCTCCCGCACCGAGCAGATTTAGCGGTAGCAGAAAGTTGCAGGTTGCATCCGTACCAACGGGTTACATGGGATTCCACTTGAATTAATTATGTTGCGCAGGTGTCTGATGTCACGATCGGGTCCTGCTTTGTGTTTAAAATAAAGCCAGCCACATGTGACCCCCCCCTTCCGCCCTCCAACCTGACAAAGTCCAATATTTTAGCACCGACTGTATGCAAACCACTGGGCAGCGGCTGAAGAGTTGATCTGTTCTTCAAAGCTTTACTGTGCTCCCCCTCGGAAGCCTAAAGAGAGGGGCAACATAAGGAATCTTAACGTCTAATTTTGCATTTAACCGTACGCTTGCACAATGACCTTTGGGGAAAGCTGTTTGTTTTTTTTTTTCTTTACTGTGATTAATGCATCATGTAATTCTTTAAAAATAATAAAAGAAACATTTTTTTCCCTGCATTTCTTGAGCGTTGCCTTGTGTGCGCCGGCGTTTCCGCCGCTATCGCGGTCTATCGCGGCTACATCTCGTCGACACTTCTCACAACAGCGGCGACGCCGCGACCGGGGGATTTATGCAAGGATCTAATTGTCGGTGGGGGCAGCGGAGCAGCATCATCCAATCTAGCAGCCACAAATAGCAACCTCTCAGCAAACATTTCATTACTGCTGACATGTGTATGGCAGATTGTAATTGGAGATATCCCTTCATCTAAAAGCCCTCCTTGCTTCACCAATTGCCTCCTCTAACACTCCTCCTTTTTTCTCTTTCTCATCATAAACTTGGTGGGGTGCTTTGTGTCCCCTGATGATATCTGGCAATTGTTAATTTAAATTCAAATTTTGGCGTATGAAGTTAATTAGTTGCGTAAGCTAGTGGCTAGATAGGCCAGATTTGGAGATTAGATCTGTTGACGATGTGACTAATGTGAGAGACGAGTGGCTTCTTTGTGCTCCTGCTGCTTCAGCGGCGAAACCCTTCAAGTGTGAGTGGAGTCTGTTACACAGGTGCTGCTGATGTGCTGGTGTTGCACGAAGGCGACCTCTGACCTCTTCAAGGCTAGGGAAGGACAGACACCTGTGTGGTGTGGAAAAGGCCTGATCCTGCAAGCCCAGTTGGCCTGTTGAGATGTAAGAGGGATTACTGCCACAAAAACCCTGTATTTTAAATGATGAATACTAAAAGAATTTAGTATGAAAAACGCCCATCTCTTTTATGTGTCCTTCCATTAAAATGTATGTGCCAGGATGTTTATTACATCAGAACAAATAGGCCTTTTTTAAGCTCCCTTTCACATGTGTGGTTTGTGTGTTTTTGCACTGTCCTGCAGGCCGACGCTCATCTTCTGTTAATGTTTGAGGGTCAAACTATCTCCAGTACTGTTTACTAACTGTTTACTAATGGGTCCAGTCGCAGTAGGTCGAGGCAGAGGCCTACACGGATGTGTGCGAAGATAATAAACCGATGCGCCGCAGCTGTGTCTGGCACGGAAGATTTCAGGGATTTTTAAAGATTCCTGATTAAACACAGGTCCCAGTTTTCCATTATGGATGGAGAGCAGCTGCAGCCTCAGCAGACTCCAGCCGCTGCTGTACCTCCACTGTCCTGCAGATGGCAGACACGCCATTCCTCACACCGCTGTGCGTGCGTGCATGCGTGCATGCGTCAGTGTTGGAGACTCAGACAAAGAACACCGCGGGACACGATGGCGTGACATTTAAACGATTTGGGCCATATTATTATGATGTTTACTATTATTATTATTGGTAGTAGCATATTTACAGGTGCAGTAGAAATAAAGCGCACTTTAAGAAAAAAAAACATTCTTAGAATGAATTCTGTTTGCTTTACGTAAAGTTTTCTTGCAGCATTTTCCCCTGATGTGGTTCAGAAACGTCCCCCAGCGTGCGCGCCCCTTCCACCCACCACACGCACGCAGCTTCACATGAGTGCACGCGCGCGCTGTTTTCTGTCGGGTAATTTAAGTGCAAAGGAGATTTAGGGGGTGTGAATGAACGAAAATGTCAAACACGCATTGTACATATTAGAATTCGGGTCCAATAACAAAGAGCAGAGTTCATTATGTCGATATTAAACGTCGGGAGCCTCGCGGTCACGTGACCGGAATATTGGCGCCTTTCTTTGGTGGTTTCAGCGGGAACCTTCGCCTTTGCTGCTCCTGACAAAGGACATCAGTTAGGCAGCAGTGTCAGTTACCCTATATTGTGCTTTAATTGTTAGCAAAAGAACAATTTTCACGGGCGCAGCTAATCAGCTGCGATGGCGGGAGGGTGGGCGGCAGGCAGCTTCACACCCAACCGTGGAAATGGAGCAGGAATTAGCTGCACTTAGCCATCACATGTTAATGGCAGCAATCAACAGCCAATTACCCGGCATACTTGAGTACCTTGACAAGCGCAGGTGTACCCTACAACTAACACAGACCTCTTTCATGCATTTCCATAAATTCGACAGTAAACTCCCCCGTCTCATTGAGGCTGCAATTAAGCGGTATTGTTAGGGAAGTGTGGAGGTGAAGGGAAGCCTGGAGGGCAGCAATAATATGTATTTTACCTGCATTCATGTAAGTCAATAATGTTGTTTGTTTATATTAAAATGACCTTTGCTGTGGGTGCCGAGAGGGGAGGCGCTTTGAAATCAGTCTGCAGAAATATGTTGGCAGGCAGCCTTTATTTTCCTTTCCCCTTTTTGTCCAAGCGGACAGTACAGTGGCGTCTCTCCCTGGCACGGCTTCCGCGGCGAACATGATCCAGGCTGAAGATTGGCCGCTGATGCTGATCACCTCTGTCACTCGGGCGGATTTCTGGGCTCCGCTCTGGCTGCTGCCCTGACAAGTCTAAGGGAAACACACGCAGGCGGAAGATGAGCACATCAGGCCTGCGAACACACATTTGCTGCGAGGGCAGCATCCCAGTATGACCCACTTTGATTATTCCGTCCTTAAGCAACAGGTGATGGGTTTCCCCCGGATGTCATCTGTGTTGCTGGCCTCTGTTCAGAGGCGGCGTTCAGGAGCCGCAGAGAGACGCCTGGCAACGTGCCCGATCTGCAAGTGAGCCGTCCTATCGTTGACATCGAGTGAGCCGAAGATGTCATGTCTTCATCTTGCGAGAGTTCAATCCCCCTTTCAGGATGGATCAGACTCGGCGTTGCTGCGGAGGAGCAGATAAGTGTAGCAGGTCATGCAGCCTCCTCTGGGAGATGTCGAGAAAATAACCTCTGGCTTACAGGGCTGCTCCGGGAAGATGGCTTTATTGGCGATCACGCAGCCATAAATACAAATGCGGCGGAGCTAACACGCCGGGGGTTTTTTCTTCTTCTGTTCCAGCCTGTTTTTGAAGCAAAAAACAGCGCAAATTATTCGCGAGTGACGTTGGCGGGAAGAAATGAGCCGCCGCGTGTGTGACAGTTTTTAAGAATGACCACCACCGCTCCTCTTGGTTCCTCTTTTGCCCTTTTCTGCCCTGCAGCCAGTCTCGCTTGTTCTACTTGACTCCTGAACCATTTTAATGGTGGGCTGCGATGTTTTACTCGAAGCCGGAGCATCCGGGTTTCTGTCCCCGCCCTCCCCGAAATACTGCGGCCCGGCGACGCAGAAGGTTTGCCGCAGCCGTGTGTTTGAACACGCACGTGGACCCTGATAGAGCGCTGGGCAACAAGGAGTGGGGTTGAAAAATTGGATGAATTAAATTGACTTAATGCTGGTGTCCAACGTTCACTGTTACGTCAGGTGGAAAAACAACACAATAAATCGGTGACTTCCATCAAACTGGTCTTTGAACAAGGGTTTGATTGCGTAATTTCGAGCTAGCAGAGAAAATTAATGTCGGGGCGAAAAACTGGGCAGAAAACCAAACTAGTTTGGTTTACATGTACGTAGAGAATATGTTGAAAAAATAATACTAAGGTTCCACGAATCACCCGATACCTTTCCTTCCTTCACCGGGCCTTTAGCAGGTTACTTTTATTTGGTGCTAAATGCAACAGCTAGTTAACATTTCATGTTAATCACTTTTGAAATTACATCAATAAAGCAACCCAACGGAAAAATGGCAATTAAGCATTTATTGGACTGACGTGATCAGAGTTGGCAGAGGTCATGTGCAGATACTGATGTGTGTGTGTGTGTGTGTGTGTGTGTGTGTGTGTGTGTTGGGGGGGGGGGGGGGGGGGCGAACACATTTGAAACCTGTACTAAATTTTGCGATAAAGAGCCTCTAATAAAGGATGCAGCACATCTCTATGTCAGCAGGGGCGGAGGAGTCCTCACTGCTATTTATTAATTAAGGGTTTCACAAACAATAATAGTGACAATAAAGCCGGTCTTCCCCTTTTGTCCTCCACGTTCTGCCGTCAGATAACATTAGACGGCCTTTGAGAGGAGACGGGTGGGGAGATGAAGCTTCTTCTCCTGGAATGTAATCTCCCTGATGTTACATGCTGCAGCCTAAACTGATAAATTGCAGATTAAATGGCGGCCACACTCCACTTCACCCTGCCGCCTGCACCACACCCCCTCAGTTGCAGACATTTTTTGCCATTCGCTGCCTTCTTGGCCTGTCAATTCCGCCTAATCGTGAGAGGCACTAAAACACCAGGTCTTGACAGAGCCAGATCAAGAATGATGAACATCTCTCAATGGCAAAAGACTCGTGCTCCTAACTCTACTAGAAGCCATCGCATCACTTATGCAGAAATCAGTGGCGTGCCAGCACCCGGGAATTATGTGTGCTGACAGGAGATGCAGGAAGTGCACATTGTGCGGCTGGGACAGCCTTGACAAGTTGTAGTTAACTGCAGCCACAGCGATCCCCAACACAAAAGGACGCGGCGGCTTATTAATGACAGAGCATCTGTGTCAATAACCTGCTCCTGGGCTGTGGCCAGAGCTGTGCATCACGCCAATACTCTTTAGAAACATTATCACGCATCCAGGGCCACACGTAGGCGTGAACGTGGCTGTCCCTGGCTGAGGATGGACAACTCCTCCCTCACTGCTTGTTGATTCTGAGGACGCCACCCGCTAGCGTTAGCTTTAGCTGTGCTGTAGCCCCCAAACCAGGGGACTGACGAATGGCTGCGATAGCATAATTACGCTGATGAAGGAGGAGCTCCAGGAGCAATAACCTGCAGAAGACGGCGTGCTTCTAATTTTCGTTTGCCCATTTGTTTGTTGCTCTTTTGCCTCACGACCAGCGATAATGGGAGCGTCGGATCAGAGGCCCGATAGAGTCGGGAAAAGCTCAAGAAAAGCAAAGAATAACTCAAATGATCCTGAAGTTTGCCGTTCTGTTTCTAAAGAAGCCCAAAGTCTCAGAATAACATGTTGGTTGCCTTGGTAACGCTATGATCTATCAGCCTGACTGAGGACAGATTTTCCCAACGATATTATTTGGATTAGAGCCGAACAGCACGGACTTTGAATAATCACGCCATTTCCTTTTCGAACGTGAAATGCAATATTTATTTGCTCCAAAGCGCCTAAAACATCTAGCCCGGATTATTTTATTATTATTATTTCCGATGACTGTTGGTTCACTGAGAGTAATTCTCCCAATTTAATTTAGGGTAATGTAAGAATCACTTATATGGAATTAGGAGCCAAACTGGGAAAAGGCAATTAGCAAGAGGTTCATAATTAGTAAATTTTATTGTTAGAGTATTTCGGTTTGGAGAAGCTCCTTTGTGAAACTGGAGATATAAGGAAACTCTTGTGGTATAATTAGAATTGGCCTACATGTGCAGATGAAGCTTCCTTTATCGTCTTTTCATCGTTCCTCCTGTGTGGTCCTGACTGCACGCAGCACATCTACGGCTGTATTCTCTGTGGAGGATTCCTCTTTCTATAGAATGGGAGCTGAGAGCAGACATTGTATATACACCTGTGTATAATTATTTCCTCTATCTGTTGTCTCCAAAGCAGGCCTGGCGGAGGTGCCCCCCCACCCCCAACCTAATCCATACACATGAACACAAAGAAATAATTCATTAAATTCATAACCGCGTGTTGCTGATGTCGTCTGTGGAAATATCTGTAATGTATATTCTAATTTTTCCAAATAAATTAGGCAGGGATGCATTTTCATGTAAATTTATTCAAGGCAAAGAGAGAGGAGTGTGGGGGGTGTGGTAAGATCTGCCAGATTATGCATAATTGTAGCATTGTAGCCCTCATTTCTACATCTAGCTCCGTATTGCGTGGTCATTAAATTCTAAAATAATGGCAACCTCACAGCTTCCCCGTCCTAATTGCCCCTTCCGTACAATTGCCTCGCGAGGACAACATGATGAAGTGTGCTGCAGGATGTGTTAATAAGACGGCATGTCTAACGGAGGAGGCTTTGGACTCTCGTACGCACAAAAGGAAGTCACTTCACTCCCTGTCTTTCCGATTCTCTCACATTTTCTCCCCGTTTGATGGCTCGGGGACGGCCCGCCGTGGTCCCGCGGCGGCCCGCGGGAGGAGGCTGGGCTCCCAGCCCGTCTCTACCCCTTCCAGTATTTGCAGGAATCAAAGAAAAGGAGGGGAGGACTCGTTAATAAAACGACGTGTCTGTGATCACTCGGCGGTTTGGAGGGATTTAAACGAAAAAATGGAATGCAACATGTTAGCGGGCCGCACGGCTTAATCAGGGGCGAGGTGTCGGTTTCAAAGGGAAAGCATGCATGCATTTCAAATGTAGTATCTCTCAATTGAGAGGGCGCGCGAGCTGGGAGCAACGGGAAGGAGCGATCAATCTCTGCGATGATGTGTGAAAAGGGCAAGCTCCTCGCCCAGCATGGACTTCCCCTCATTACCTTTCATTTGGCCGTCCTCCGCTTGACGCAAAATAAACAAGTTGAAATGTGATATTCAGTCGTCTGCGGCTGCAGACGCAAACACACACCTCGACTTGGATGATGGCGGGTGATTATAATGTGTTGAAAGAGTCCCCCAGTGGACATTTCAGTGTCCAGCCTGAGACTGGGAGACTTGGCGGACTCATCACCGGCGCATCTCACGTACACGTGCAGCCTCGGGAATCTTCTGACGCCGCCTCGGCGTCTCCTTCCCGGCCTGACGTTTAGCCGCGGTTCTTCTCCGCTTCCTTAAAAGCAGAAATTAATGACAAGCGCAAAGCTGCTCCTTTATAATTGCTTCATTATGCCGCTGTGTTCTCCTGACAATAATGCTGTTGCTGATGTTTTTGTAATTATATGGCTTTTTTCTCCCCCCACCGCCCCCCTTTGCTTGTTATCAAGGACTTCAGGTAATTGTGGAGAAAATAATGACTGCCTGCCCGCCTTGCTCGTTCTCGTCTCTCTGGATCAAAGAGGCTGCCGTGCCGCCTTTCACAGGCCGACTCCCTTTACGCTACCGCTGGCTCGAGTGTCTCTAACGAGTGACTTGTGTTGAGTGTTTACTTGCCTTGTGACTGGCTCCACTCTGCGTTCCAGTGGCCATCCGCCGCCGTCACTACGAAAGCCCCGCCTCCAGAGTCCTCCATGTAGGATATTTGAGTTTTGATTTGATGCCCTCGGCAGATTTCCCCCAACCCTCAACCATCCATGTTGTGCTTCCGTAGGATTTGCCTTCCCTGTAAGTCTGTTTGCAGGGTCTGTTACAAGATGGTTAGCACCACGCGCTAACTCGGCTGCCCCCCTCGAAACTGCCTTTACCTCAGTTCTGCACTGATACGCGGTGAATCGTTCTTACGTGCGACTCGCAGAAACGTCCGTCGTCCAGGTCCAGATCCCCTCAGCAGCTGTGTGCTTCTGATAAACTTTCCTCCCACTTCCAACTCATCTTATTTATATATTATTATTTACTTTATATGTCTCTTTTAAATGCTGCCATTCATTCACCGGTTGACCTGCGTGACCCGGACGGGTCCGATTACTGAATAAACTGTTCCATTACACTGATTTAGACATTCGAGTATATTAAAAAAGGTTTCACAAATAAAATAAATATGAAAGGCCTTGTGTTCAGTAGCTTCTCTGTTCTAAGAAGCCTTCATAAAAAGACGCGAGAAGCCTCAAATCTGATTTTGGGCGGCGATGATACTATCGCTAATAACGGCGTCCGTGTAGCGTCTTTTCCTTCAGCTGTGAGGAGATTAGTGATTTGCATTTAATACCTTGTGTGTGCTTCGCTGTTCCTTTTTCATGCAACATTACCAGATATGGATGATGATATGATCATAATTAAAGAACATTATGGACAGAGGCTGCTTTGCTATTTGCTACAGCGGGTAATGGCGGCCAACTCTGTTATTTCTATTTGAAGGCTGCATCCATGTGTGAAATAATAATACCCCCCGAGGAATACCATTGTCATATATTATTCGTCAGTGTGAAAAGATGAAAGAGGAAAATGTGAAAAAACCAAGCGGTCCCCTTCATTTCCATCCTTCCCCCTTTTGTTTTTAATTCTGCTGCTGCAGCATCGACGCCGGCACTGCCTGAAAACCTCAGAGGCGGACTTAATTAGTTGCTAAGAGAAAGCTGCCATTGGTGGGGGAGCTAAGAGAGCCGGGCAGATTTTAGTTTGCTCTGAACTTTGCTAATTATCAGGTAGGATGTAATTTTCTCTTCTCCCGAGAGGTGCCCAGCAGTGAACTGCAACAGTGGAGAGAGAAATGTGGCTGCGCCTGGAAAAGACTGAAATATTTACTCTTTTCTTCCGATTTCTTCTTCCAGATCATTAGGTTTTGTTCTTTGGTCTGACACTTGTGGGGGTTTAATGATGATGGTCTTTGAGGGCACAATCTTTTTTGGGGGGGGGGGGGGTTATGATGGGGAGCCCATAATGTTCAGCTAATACGGGTGATTAGCAGACCATTGATCCTTGTTTGTTTATGGAAAGCGGGAAAATTCGGAGCGAAATTTTGCATTCGTCGTTTTATTTCTTTACTTTTTCCTCTTTTTGTCCTGACTGTCGAGACAGTTGAGAAATGCTGAGTTCTCGTGTCTTCAACTCAAGGTTCAGAATCAATATTTCCATCTGAATCTCTTTGATTCAAACTCAAAATTCTAACCTTGTTTTGTTTTTAATGTTTTTAAATTCCATGCTAGAATTGACTTCAAATGTTCTGACGTGAATCTTTCGAATCTTTCGTTTTTCCTCTAGTTTCTGAAGGAAACTGTCAGCAACGCTTCAACTCTGCATTTGCCCTTCCAGCAGACAGAACCGTGGAGCTGCTTTAGCCTCCACTATGGTAGCACGACGGGCTCTGGCCACGCTGGCCACCTCGCCGGGTGTGTGTGACTGATCCCCGGCAGTGTGTGAGCGGTGAGGCCGGCTGTGTTTAGCAGGTTCTGTCCCGCATGCATCACATTATGATTCTGAAGTGTCTCAGACGAAGGAGGAGGTTGAATTGCCGCTGACCTGAGTGAGCTAAAATGACAGCAATTCAGATAAATAGAGCGCCGAGCTAAGCTGCAAAACAAGATGGATGTGTCATGGCGGCACATGTGCAGAGCCCCCACCCTCCGTGTGTGTCTGTGTGTGTGTGTGTGTTGAGCACAAAGTTTTGACATTTTCCCCGGGCTACTGCCGCTCACTTAATGGTCTTGCCTACTGTACATACCGAGTAATCCTCTGATATTACGCAATATTCTCACTTCCCGGCGCCGCGCTTCTTTTCATGTCGGCCCGCAGACGTTTGCTCCGGCCACGCAGAAATTTAAGGGCCGTTCGCGGAGATCCTTCTTGTGTTCTTAAATGTCAGCGTAAAGTTTTCAGAGCGTCTTTTTCTCCCTCGCCGTTTAAATCTTGGCAGAATCCTCCGGGTGTGCGAGTGCATCACCATGGTTGCAGCATCTAATATGCACGCCCCAGTGCATTGAGAAAAGAGAGTACTTCTTCCTCACTTGGTTTAATTGTCCCTCCGAGACCTGTGGAATTGGAATCTAAGTGGAATACCAGTCCTTTTCTTGAGCCTCCCTCTCCTCCGCCTCCCTCTGAGGTAGGAGCGGGCATTTGGAAACTCTTGATTTGGCCCTGTCTTTATTTCATCACAGGCGTCTCAGCCTTGTGCCGTTGCCGCGGTTCTTTGGCGCCGCAGCATTCGGCTTTATTAACCTCCCTAAGCGAGAGGTACCTAAGGGAGGTCAGACGCTGGTCGTTAGAAATCTATTGTGACTTGTTTGAAAAATGAATAAATGAGCACATTATTTCCCCGTCGTGGTGCCGCGGCGCACTGTTTGTCTAATCAAGTGCAGAAGCAGGCAAAGTCAACCAGGGTTGACACGCACATTTTATTTAAGTTTTTGTCTGTCAGAGGAGTTTAAATGTGTAATGAACAAAGCAGCGGTGATTTGAAATATAATCCCATTACACTGATGAAATTACAAAGACGGCGAGAGTTCACAAATCACGCTCATTGTTTTCTATCATGAGCGATGCCCCTGTTGGAGTTGTGGTGCGTGGAGGAAGGGCAGACTGGGAATGAAATAGTGACAGCCCTGTGGAGGGAATGGGCCTCACTGCAGCGCCTGGAATGGGAGATGTTAAAGGGCTTTGTTTTTCCCTCTGCTGGGACTCGGGGTGAACCCAGTAGAACTGAACCAAAGCAGAATTACAACAGTGAAAGGACCCGGTCACAGGCAGAGAACCAGAGTGGATATTATCCCTCACTGCTGAGAGGCAGTGAACACAACACGTTCAAACCGCTTAAAATCGGAAAAGTGGATTTGGAAATTCCGACCAATCAGAAAACAGCTTGTTGTTATTACTTTATTTCTAATTAACAGTAAGATGGCCCCTATTTTATACACAATAAAGGGGACAATTTCTATCACATGGATATTATAACGTGTTTATAAAGAGCATACCGGGTTGAAATCCGGTCAGTTGTTCTGGTTTTAATGGGATATTTGACCCCCAGAGCGCAGACCAGTATGCCAACCATACAACCATCACTTTTACTTGACTGCAAAAACATCTCATTTATTTTAAACACACACACTTCCATTAAAAAAATGAGCGGTTTTGTGAAGGCTGCTCATCTTCCATGAGTGTTCCCCATGAGGAGCCCATGGTGCATTTCCCCAGCTGTGCTTGTAGATTCCCATTTATATTCCACTGACTGTGGCCTTAATTGCACCTCTGGGCTTCCAAACTTTAAAGCAGTGATGAAGAAGATGAAGCCGTGTTTCCTGTACTGTTGTTCCCTGTGACAGCAGTAACATTTCCTCTTATTTATTGTTACGGTCATGGTTAGGGTTGGAGTTAGGGTTAGGGTTAGGGTTAGGGTTAGGGTTAGGGTTAGGATTAGAGTTAGGGTTAGGGTTGGGGTTAGGGTTAGGGTTGGGGTTAGGGTTGGGGTTAGGGTTAGGGTTAGAGTTAGGGTTAGGGTTAGGGTTAGAGTTAGGGTTAGGGTTAGAGTTAGAGTTAGAGTTAGGGTTAGGGTTGTGGTTAGGGTTAGGGTTGGGGTTAGGGTTGGGGTTAGGGTTAGGGTTAGAGTTAGGGTTAGGGTTAGAGTTAGGGTTAGGATTAGAGTTAGGGTTAGGGTTAGGGTTAGGGTTGGGGTTAGGGTTGGGGTTGGGGTTAGGGTTAGGGTTGTGGTTAGAGTTAGAGTTAGGGTTAGGGTTAGGGTTAGGGTTAGAGTTAGGGTTAGGGTTAGGGTTAGAGTTAGGGTTAGAGTTAGGATTAGGGTTAGGGTTAGGGTTAGGGTTAGAGTTAGGGTTAGGGTTGGAGTTAGGGTTAGGGTTAGGGTTGGGGTTAGAGTTAGGGTTAGGGTTAGGGTTAGGGTTAGAGTTAGGGTTAGGGTTAGGTGTAGCAATACTCTATGCCTTTTATATATCTCTAAGAGAGACGAGATGAGTGTATCCTTTCTGTTGCTTTAATTACACACACACGAGTACCCCGCAAGCACGTAAAACATACCGCCAAAAGGGGAATGGGCGTTACCCTAAATGTGTCCCTAGTAGTTACCAACATCGGCACATTAGTTCCACTTATTGGTTCCTACCAATATTCCTACATAAGGGTTAGGGTTAGAGTTAGGGTTAGGGTTAGGGTTATATGCTAGTGATAGGGTTTATGTTTGATGTCAGAGTTAGGGTTGGGGTTATGGTTCGATGTAACGGTTAGATTTTATGGTTAAAGGTTAGGTTTAGGATTAGGGTTACATAATAGGGTTACATACTATGTTACATGTTAGTATTAGGGTTAGATGGTGTGGATAGATGTTTAGGCTTAGGTGTTTGAATTATATGTTGATGTTTGGGTTAGATGTTAGGTATCAATGTTAGGGTAGTGTTGGGGTTGTGTTTGATGTTAGGGTTAGTGTTTGGGTTAGTCTTAGGGTTATGTTAAATGTTGCTAGGGTTGCATGTTAGTGTTAGATGTTTGGCGTTTGTTGATTAGATTACATATTAGGGTTAGATGTTAGGTATAGATGCTACGTCTAGATGTTAGGGATAGGGTTGGGGTTAGGATTAAGGTTCGGGTTAGGGTTTGTGTTTGATGTTAGGGTTAGTCTCACATGTCAGGGTTTGGTGTTAGTGTTAGGTTTAGGGTTTATGTTTGTTTTAGATGTTAGGCTGGGGGTTGTGTTTGATTCTAGAGTTATTGTTAGGGTTAGTGTTACATCTTAGTTGTTATGGTTAAATATTACGGTTAGATGGTTTGCTCAGATGTTTAGGGTTAGATGTTGGATTGCATGTAAGGGTTAGATGTTAGGTATAGGGTTAGGGTTAGCGTTGGGGTTATGTTTGATGTCAGGATTAGGGTCAGGGTTAGGGTTAGGGGTTTAGGGTCAGGGTCAGTGTTAGCGTTACGCTTCTGGGTTAGGGTTGGATGTTTGGGTTACATGTTAGATGTCAGGGTTAGAAGGTTTGGTTCAATGTTAGGGTTAAATGTTAGCGATTGATGTTAGGTTTTGGGTTAGGGTCATGCTAGAGTTAGGGTTAGGGTTACAGTTCAGAGTTAGAGGGTTTGGTCAGTTGTTTAGGGTTAGATGTTTGGATTACAAAGGCTTCAATGTAAGGGTTATATGTTAGGGTTAGATTTAGATGTTAGGGTTGGTGTTGGGGTCAGGTTAGCATTACTTATATTCGGTTTGTGTTGTTACTCATATAAATTTATTACAGGCCATCACTGTGTCATTACTCAACATAACATTTTTTACCTGAATGCTGTTTTCAGTGTTTCAAATTACATACATCAGCTCTTTAAAATAAATAATATAGGTTAAAGATGACAGTGTCTGGTTTATTTTAATAAACTGATTTAATAACTTCTGTGTTGAGAACGTGCATATGTGAGCCTCAGTACTGTGCTTGTGAGTGTAAATTCACGCCAACACAAGTCCATTCCTGGATGTGCTTACAGGACTGCAGACTCGGGTCTCGAACAGTTGTTGCTTGTCCTGCCAAATATGAGACGGTGACTGTATGACCTCACATGAAACACATGAAAGTTATCTCAATTTATGTATTATTCCTTTTTGTGTATCTGCACCACCTCCATCCGAGGACAGGGTGCATCAACAAACCAGGTCTCAAGGTTTTTTTTTCTCTTTTCGGAGTCAAGCCTGTAAGATTTTTGTCTCAAGGATTTATATGGCTCTGTGTGTGCAAGTTGCAGCAGTCATTTGATGTCTGCCTTTGATAAGAGTGCTAACAGTAAGGCCCGTGGCTTAGAAAAAGTTGCATCTAACACTGGGGGGAAAAGAAACTTCTGTTTCAGTTCTCTGCAGCTTTAATTGGGAACCTTATACGCCCTTTAAACAAAATCATCTGAAGCTAATAAGACTTAAAAAGTACATCTGGCTCTAAAATGCTTACCATTTTTAACACTAATGAACTGAGGCGTGCAGTGGAGGTTGCCAAACTGCAGAGAGATATTCTGGAGAATTCCCCTGCTGCACAGGAGCTTATAAAACACATCCGAAGACAGGAACTTGTATCTGGTTATTCCTGTTTAATTGGAGGCGCTGAGTGATGCAAACTAGATTTTAATGCCCTCCCCTGCTGCCGCACTACAAGCCGCATCAGTGTTGCTGCTCCTCTTTTTCCATCTATCTTTGCAGAAATGACCAAACATAATGCTAACAGCAGTAGAAACACAGTCCCTTAGAAAAGTGGCGATTTAACACGCTCATATGTGGATCCTAAACGCATTTAAACGCCACAGTTGGACTTTATGTCCTACGCGGAACGAAAAGCATCGCGCTCCGACGGCTCTGCCCCCGACGCGGGTCGGACGCTGGAGCCGTTTTTATTGCCTTTGTGTTAAACTTGCATTCTGTATCGAGCATCGTTGCCAACGCCACACCTTCCAGAGGTCTCATATTTAACCTGATAATCATGAAAGAAAAAATAAATCTATTTTTCCCTGCAGCTTATGCTCAATTGTGGCACTGCTAATCTCTGAGCACTAACTGGGGCTCTGAAGACCTGGCTGGATGCAGCAGTAAATGAGGAGCTGCCTGCGTTGTCTTCAAAAGTCCCCTAAAGTGGACGCTGTAGATCACATGGTGAAAGGAGTCATTCAGGTAATACAGCGGTTGCTGGTTCCATCTCGGAGTCATTTGAAGAGCCAGGCGCTGAAGCCCAGAATCGACCCCGAGGCTGTGATGTGGCACCCTCGGAGAGCTGCGTGAATGCGAGAATACAGATTTGAAAAGAGCTCCGAGTGGTTAAAGCTGCTAGTAAATACAGGCAGTTTCCCATTTAACAGGTCTCCACCGGTCGACCCACAAATACTGAGGAAGCGATGGACAACAACACGTTTAGTCTGAAATAGAGTCACAATGAGTGGGTCTCTGTGTGGGACCAACGGTCCCGCTGGGATGGCACAAAGGTTGAGGAGGAAGATCTTTTTATGCTACTGAAGTTACGACTTTTTACAAACTGCTGCACATATTTTACACAACTGCGTAAAATTCTTGGAACTTTTAATGTCAAGAGATTTTACAGTGCACAAGAAAGTCCATGTGTTTAACGTATACACAGAAAAATGTAGCTCATGGAATTTAATCCATTTTGGAGCTGTCTGAATTTCCCTTTTTTTGTTTTAGAAATTAAGGTGTGCTTGTCAATGTCAAAGTAGAACTTTTACGCCATCGCTTGCAGGAGGTTGAAATCAACAGTTGTGGTAAGATAGTCGGGTATCACCGTGTGATGGATCAGACCCCAGCCTGATCCTGTTGGCAATTACATCATTCAAAACAGAAGGGCAGGGGCCGTCCCATTACACCTTGTGCCTGTAGGGGCCATTGGACATTCATTTTCCTTTACCTGTCAACTGTGCTGTCTGCTGAGCCCTGGCCGATGTGCTGCTGACACCAGCTCTGTCTCAGGCTGCCGCTTTGTCTTCAAGGCTCCGATCATCTCCATGTGAAATATAATCACTCACACTGTAAACATGAGAACAGATTTAATAAAGAATACTTTGCTTTCCCCTGGCCTGAGAAACCCTTCTGTCATGCGCTGTCCACCCTCATACTGGCTCTGGGTCGGCTGTGGCGCCTTTATTCAGTGTGACAGAGGAGAGCCAGGGACTCGTTTTCCTGGCACCCCGGTACCTCACCACACTGACACTCTCCTCTGAAGTGCCACATTAATTCTCATAAAGTGCTGCCTTACCAGAAGACCAGGGCTGTTCAAGTAGGGGGGTGCAGACATCCGTATAAATACCAGGCTTAATGAAGGGAGGCAGTGATGGTGCAGGTGGTGTGGCAATGCACGTGGCACCTCTTGCCCCCAGGCTCTTGGGTACATGTGGTTCATGCTTCCAATAATATTCTGTGCTAACATAATGTTCCAGAAGCATGATGCCTGGCCCGGCAGCACCCAACACAAGTGTCTGCATATTTATGAACTACGTCCTCATGTCCCTCTGTGGTGGGCATCCACCCAGCCTTGGTTGTTGCTAGCCCTCCCCACGAGGAGCCTCTTTCACACCTTCCTCCTCCCCATGCGCCTGGAATAAAACCACCTCTCGTGTTGAAGCGTTGCTGTTAAATTTGGCGAGACCCACACAAAGTTTGAAGCCAGGCGGCAGAAAACACTGAAGATGTTTGCAAATATAAGCTGTAAAATACTTCTCAAAAAAATTTGAACTTCTCTTTTATTTGCATCTATCATCTTCCAACTCATCATATCTCTCCATACCTGAGACTGTTAAAAAGGGTTTGCTCCCATCGGGCTGCTAAACAATTAACATTTATAATCAGATCAATCACCAGTGAATCAAGTTAGACCAATTTCCTTTCAGTATTTATCGTTGGGGCAAAAAGACTCATGACAGAAGGTGATATGGACTCTTAACATGTTATATTCAAACAGCACAACAGCCATGTTGTCCAGATATCTCTGCTATTATCATATGTATGATATCTCGGTGCAGCTTGCAAAACCTTTGCGCGTTGATGATATTAATGGGTATTTTGTGTCCCACCTGCCAGTCATTCAGAGGTGGAACACATGTGCCAAGAGGCTGGTTTTGCTACCAGCTGCCAGCTGCAGCCCATCATTCCTGTCCACAAATGCATTTTTCTGGATCAACATTCATTTCCTAATGATCCCCCTTTAAAAATCAGCCTTTTTTATTCTGATTGTGTTGTGCTGCTGACCCGTTATTTCATTGAATCACATCTCTGCACTAAAACATGTAGTGTGCACTCTGCTTGACACGTCAGATTCCTTTTTTAACCACAGGAAACTAAATTACGCTTGTCCCGACCCCCAACACGTAGCCTTTGTAGAGATGCGGTAGTTTGTTTTTGTTTGGAAATGCGATTTTGTCGTCTGTGCCAAAGGGACTCACGGTGTGTGTCCCTTCTGCACGGCGGGGTGATGAGAGGGCTCGGATGGGGGAGGACGGCTTGGTAAATCCAGGTCTCTCTCTCTTTCCCTCCCTCCCTCTCTGGGGAGGCTTCTGTCAGAGCACACCAGCCCTCTGCAGCACAGATGTTGTTGCATTGTCTGCAGCACCAAAGCCCAGATCAGCCCAACTGGGAGCTTCTACTCATTAGCTATTGTCTCTGTGTGTCTGAGCAGGCCTTTGATGAATGCAGCAGTTAGCCAAAGATCAGACACAAGACAATAAGACCACAAAACCAACCATCTATCCTTCTGAAAGAAATGTTTCTCGAGGTGCTATCTTCCCGTGTTTGCCTTTATTTCAAATTTGCCTCTTTGATTGCGCGGCATCTTTCAGCACACATCAAAACACTTATCATAAAGTGCTTTAAGCTCTGAGCTACCGTAATAAAAAATGAAATAAGGAAAAATAAAAGGGCATTGTGTCCGCCACTTGGCAACCCCGCTCCCATCATTGCTTAGTCACACAAAGAAAGGCTGCACTATTATTTATTTAATCCAACCTCTTTCCCTTCTTCTCTCCTGCCTTAATGCAGGCAGCCAACCAGCCAGACATCCAGCAAGGCAGCCGGGCTCTGAACACATTGTGGGGCCTGAGGGCAGTAGGGTGGACAACCTGTGCTGTGTTCACATGGCTGAGCAGAGCGCGGGTGAGGAAGACTGGCATGCTGAAACCAAACAGGTGTATGATTCAGAGGCGTGAGCTGTGAAGGGTAAATTTCCTATACAAGTCAGTGTTGCTTTTGGAGCGAAGCGGCAGCTTGGAGCCGTCCCAGGAAACATTTATATGCATTGTGACTTTTTCTTCCCCAGGCCAAAATGCATTTCCAGCATTGCGTAAGGTCTCTGAAGGCTGTCAGCAGTCCGCCGCGTCTCACCGTAACTCACCGTCAAACATTAAATATCGATCTGTGGGACGATCAAACCGGTAAAAAGGTTGATCGTGCATTCTGATAAATAACCGCCGGTTCGGTTCAGTCCGGGTCTCGACGTCAAAGATGTTCTGTTCAGTTTTCCTGTTTAAAAAGAAAAGAAAAACATTCACGGCTGGCAGTAATTAATTAATATCTAGTTTTATTATTTTGCCTCAGCTGCTATTTCTGTTAATGGTTTTTATTTTCCTGCACAAGATGCAACCCAGCAGAAAAACAAGCATTTGATGTAGATCTTCAGGAGGAGCTCTGAAGAACTTTCTTTTTCAGGTTCGGGTATAAAATAGAGAGGGTGTAAAGTATTCTGGCGTCCCTGGATGATATCAGCTTTTAAAGAGAGGTTTGAGACCCTATAATCCTGTTTATTTTTCTTTTAAGCCTCAAATGTGCTGTGTTGAGGGGAGATCATCATTTCTTATGTTTTCATGCCCTGTTCAACATATGCTGCGTTAAACAGGGCGTATTTCCATGAATATAGGCTCAAATCTGGAGGGAGTCATTCTCAACGGCGTTCAACTACAGTTTGAACCCCGCTTTGCGTAACTTAAAATCAGCGTCTGTCGAAGAAAGTTACAGAGCTACATTTACCTGTATTATTCCGATTTGATCTCCTAATTGCGAAAGCGGCACATTTAATACAACAAGAGACCTGTCCACACGTTAGACTGCAGAAATGACACAATGTCCCGAAGGACTCACTTAAGAAGTGCATATAAATCTCTCCGTACTCAGTGCTTGAAGGCTGGACTCCGAGGTTAAGATAAGAGAGCACGTTAGTGGTTATTAAGTGAAAGTTTCCAATCGATATCCAGAGAGACGTAATCAGAGAGGGTTTAATTGCAGAGGGGAAGACATCTATTCACGTTATTGCAGCAGCCGTCCAGAAAGGCTATTTTTTGCCCCAGAATCTCCATCCCACTATGTGACCCCGCCCGACCTCCTGGAAGGCTGCTGCTTCTGCTGTCATCATCATCATTGTGCCGTTATTTTCAGTATCTCGGCGTATTACTCATAGTTGATGTACTCATTTAAAAAGCCCTCTCTTATTCTCTCGTTGTTACCGACCCGCTCCGAGGAGAGAAATATGCGCAGGTCACTCGTCCACCTTCATGTGATTGGCTGCGATCAGATGATATTATTGAGGATCTTATGACTGCAAAAGGAGGAAAAACCTTTTTAAAAAAGGGATTAAATATAGTGAATAACTAACTGAATAGAAATTCTAATGCTGCTGACGGATCTTTTTCCCTCTGAGAGGATTTTTTAATGATACGTGTGTGCTCAGTCAAGGACAATAAAATGACAGAGGAGGTTTTTTTTTACAACAGTAATCAGATTCATTCCAATTTCTGTTGTGTTCAGTCAGATACTTTAATGAAATTCCGCAGCCAAACTGAGCTTGTTGTCTCCTGTCTCATTCAAACCGAGGGAGTAACGTTAGTCACCTGATCCTGGTCGTGCTTCTGTGGCCACCTGTCCATTTCTGGCTCCATGTGCTGCCTGATCATCAAAATCCAAAGGGTGACTTATTGCAGGAGATTTTACACCATGTAATGATGATGATGACGTGACTGGATGGGTGATGATGTGTTACATTCAGCGCGTGTCGGTAAATTGGAACATATGTTACTTAAACTATGGCATCGTGATAATTTTCCTCCAGGATGGCTCATAAACCATGAATTTATTAACACAAATCTGGGGCAATGATAACATAGATAATTTTAAATGGAAGGTTAATGTGAGAATCAAAAGATAAAAAGGGAGCCTTTGGCCCTCCATCAACAGGATCCCGCAGAATCAGAACCATTTTATGCACGGTGGGGGTGTTCCCCTTTCATTACATTTTATGGCTGCTAACATAAAAATATACCTTTTCATGGCTAATAAAATCCCGGATCTCTCCGTGATCAGCAGAACGGCGGTGCAGCATTCCGAGAAGCTCCTTATTCCCTCTGCTGTTTGTCCCAGAGGAACGACGCTGCGCTGAGCAGCTTTGGGAGCCGCTGCTCCTCCTCTCCCGAGTGCTTCCTTCATTCCCACAGATGCACTTTTAAAATAGGCCACATTGGAGCAAACATGACTTTTCACATTTCTAATAAATGGGAGGCTGCCTTTTTCCATTATTAATGACACCCCTGCACACTGTTCACATTTGCTTGGTGTTACGCTGTGAGAGTAATTTATATCCGTGCCAGTGTGAAATCCTGCCTGTGTACGCTTACTGTCTTTTTACCGTCAGCTGTGCGTAGCAGTTTCATGAAATTTTAATGTTTACTACCAGGTAAGGCCCGAGCTTCTTAATCCTCCTGGTTATTAATACTGTAAAACAGAGGGACAATTAATCAAAAACACCTTTTTTCTTTCTTCCCTGCCTGACCTTTCATACATATTAATTATGTGGAGCCGCCGTGGGCTGTGGACCGAATTAACATGTATGTGCCAGCGTGGAGGAATCAGTCAGGAAGCAGAGTGACTGTGGCCCCACAGTGTGAGGTACTTCCCCAGAATTAGCCTTATGAGTCTGAGTGGCAGGAACTTGAACATGACAGAGCACTGATACACTTTCTTGTCCAGACAATTATCTGTGCCCTACTTTTTAAGCTAATTCTACATGGGCCCCCCAGGTTGCGTGTGAAGGCTCCTGGCGGGACGGGGAGGGGCGGCAGTGGAGGGTGTCAGTCACACAAGGACCAGACTGCCCCCGGGCAGAGCTACGGGTCCCTTCTCAGAGGGAGGGGGCACGCCGGGATGATTGAAATAGAAGTTGAGATGTAGGACGCATAAATAAAGTGTTTTTTTTCCCACTTTCCTCTCCCAGTATTTACATAATACTCCGCAGCGCGCGCCATCATTACGATCGGCCCCGAGGTTTGTGTCGTGTCATGTGTGATGCATAGAGCGGCGCCATTGGCTGGAAATTCATATTAATCTTTTTTTTTTTTTTGAGCGGCTTCCTGCTTCGGCTTTTCATCTGAAACGTGACACTAACGTTGCAGTTTGGGTCAAATCTGAGCACAATTCTATGGCGTTTCATGTCTTCGGACACTGTGAGCTTCGCTTGGCTGGAATTTGGCTGCAGCAAGGTTAAAAAAAAATACGCTGCTCAAATGTAAACACGTCTGAAATTGCTTCCAATCAGAATGCCTACCTGTTCCCCTGGTGCCGGTTGTTGCCTATTGGACGTGCACCTGGGAACCTGTTTTATTACCGTTTTGTCCATTAATGCCAGTTGTCCCACATTTGCATCACACATCATGCAATAGAGTCAGATTAACAGTTTCCACTTAATTTACCAGCTGCTTGAAAGCAAAAACACGAGGCATTTTGAAATCTAACGGAAGTGAAGCACATGTTCTCCCTGATGGGGTGTTTTTGGGTTGGCTTTGTGACGTAAAAGCAGTTTCCTCCTCTGGAATACGCGAATCCAGTGAAGTTGACCCGAGCAGGCGGCATTCAAGAACGCAAATATCCGGGTTGCCGACTTCACATTCATGAACGCTCCTTTATGAACGCAGCAAGCGTCGCTCCGGTGACTCTGAGCTGGTTACTGGTCCCTTTTTTTCCTCTCCTTTTGTGTTTTATTGTCGTCCTTTGATACCGTGTGACCTCCAGCCAGAGAGGGAAGACAACGCCAGCATGCTGCTTGAAAGGGCAAGGGAGAGCGTCTGCGTCCACGGGTTGGGTGTGTGGGGGCGGGAGGGGGGCAGATAGGATAGGAAGCAGATGGCGGTGGTTTCGTCCCATCAGCACAACAGAAGGGGGACTGGAGATGGCCACAGGCCCCCCTCTCCCATTAACAGCATTCAGGGAGACGCCTTATCATCTCAGCAGCACGATGCGTTTTTTTTAAACACAACCCCCCCCATCATCTTCATCACCGACGCCTAATCACACCATACTGGACGCTGAATCGATCATCTGGATCCTTACAGTCCAGCTTTTTGTGCCCCGACCAAAAAAGAAAAAAAAGGTCGCCGCATTTCTCAAAATGAGCCGGGCAAAAATCAGATTTAGGACGATAGGGTGCGACCTGTGTGACGCATTTAACTATCAATGAGGCTTTGGCGTCTCCCGGCAGCTTGTCTGGGAGATAACCTTCAGCAGCGCCGCGTCCCTCGCCTCTCCTCTAGGATCATGTTCTGAATAGGTGGTAATTAAGCTTCGCGAATATAAAGAAGATGCCAGGGAAAAAAAAAGAGAAAGGAGCTCACGTCAGCGTGGCCAAAGTTACCATTTTCATACGTTTTTTTCTTTGCTTGAGAAATGTATATGTATATCGGTGCCGTAAATCAGAGGATGGTTCTAAATTGTTCATTTGATGACTTCTCCCCACGCAGCATAGTTCATCATCCAGGCCAGTGACCGAGCAGCAAAAAAAGCCCCAAAGAATCATGCATCTTGGGGAGTAGAAATTAATAAAAACACTATGTCAAGGAGGCAGGAAAAATGGTTTCCCCTAATGGATTCTCCACAGAAAACAGCTTTTAGACAATCAATCTTCTCTTTGAAAGCCCAATTATTTAAGTAATTGTTCCTTACAATTGCCACAGGAATTTGTCCTCCGGACGCTGTAAAAGTAAGCATCTTTTGTCACTTGTAAAACGGCTAAAACCATTTTTATTGTGCCCATTTAATTTCCTTGCTGCGGCGCGCTGTTAGTCTACATTTATAAAACTGTTCATTTTCGATATGTCAGGAACTCACACACACACACACACACACAAACACACACACAGACTGTGACGTCATAATGAAGTGCAGCTTTATTTGTGCTCCGTTGATAGACGTGATGCTGTTTGACTCCAACGCCGCAGAATATGACCCGTCAGTTGTTTCCTAATGTATAAGTTGAACAATACATTATTCCAAATATAACCTCCTGCTTTATAGACTGCTGGTCAACATTACAGCCACATTAACCAAACATGGCGTCATCCTTTTACCGCTACGTGTGCTCGATAAATTCTTCTAGTAGCTAATAGGCCGATATATGCCGCGTTACTCAAGTGTTCGGGTCAGTTACTATGGCAACCAGCACAAACTGGGGATGAGATAAGGGCCAGAGCTGTGGCCTTGAGGGAGTCGTTAAGCATCTGTCTCCTGACTCCCCCCTTCAGTCTGTGTACGGAGGAGGCATGGCATAAACAACAAAGGTGGTCCACTCCTGCTCCCTCTCTAAGGGCTGACCATCATCACGCTGCGTTAACAGTGCCACCCATCACCGCTCCGTCTGAAGAGGATGAATGACTATATGCTGCTGGGGGGATTAGCATCGACCGTCGTATTTCTATTTAGTGTCAGGAAAACGTATCCGTTCCTGACTTCAACGTGAAAGCACGTGATGCGGATCACTCTGCAGCCTTCACGCCGGGAGGATTGATTATTACCGGTTTGGCCAATAAGCAAAACCGGCAAAAAGCTGAAATGATGCAGCTTTAAATGATTCCGCCCCATGGCTGTACAAGTGTGAAGACAAGAGAGATGTCAGAGGCTAAGTTCATGAGTGGATTCTGATGAGGTTGGTGGTGCTGCTGTGGAGAGCGAACACGCCTCACTGGCTCTCAGCGCTGCAGCCATGTTCCAATCAAGATGTTACCGTCTCCTTTTTGGAGCCGAACGAATCTGCACCGAAAACGGCCGAAAGTCCGACACCAGTTGTGAAAATTAGAAATGAAAAGGCTTCTCTGGGCACAGAATGGATTATTTAGCTCTCTTTTTTGAAGGCTAGCATGGCTTGGCTGTCATTTTCCCTTGCCTCATCTCTCTTTGAGGACGTCTTGCTGTCGCTCTGCAGCTGGAGCTTGACCTCCTTTGTCAGGGATGAATGCTTAGCATGCGACACTACACTCTGATGTGGCCAACTTAAAGAAATCCATCCAGTAGATACCTCATATGAAGGAGAGCTGATAGCGAGTTGTTGTCTCAATGCTGCTGAAATGAATTGGAAGAAACCCAAACTCAAGCCCTTCTTTTAGGGAAAATAGGGCTCATATCACATGATGACTTTTGACCTAAATCGGCGCGTTCATGCGTCTGCAGCATTCCCCCAGTCCGTCGGGGCGGAGAGAATCCAGCATTCTTCCCCTCTGAATGAATTAATCATTCTCTAAACACACACAACAGCAAGAGTCGGCTAACAAGCGGCCCCCGCTGCTTGACCGCAGCGAGTCAGCCTCGCTGACAGCGACATTTACTGTACTCACCACTACTACTGCAGTTAGAGAGGCCTGGTGCTGCTTAAGTAACTGCCGTCCGGGGGTCTTTTCGGGGGTGTGGAAGCATCAGCTGGAGCCCTCGCTGCCTAAAAAACCCAGAGAATCGGGGACGGATCGTGCGGCGAGCGGCGTGCAGACCTGCAGCCTTGCGTTGGAAAGAGATGATAAATAAATCTAAGTGCACTAAGCGCTGCTTCCACGCGGCAATCGCCTCCTTCATAACGTCTGCACCTCATCAATCACGCCATTGTCTGCTTGAAAGGCGAGCCTTGTAAATGTCATATTCACTCAATCCCAAGGAGAGGCGGATCAAAACGCGGCAGGTTTTTTTTTTCTTTCCTTCTTCTTCTATTTTTTTTAATTGGATAGTGTGATTAAACCAAAAAAAAAGTGCAGGGCTGCTGTTTGACAGGGCAGATGAAGACCCCTTTTAATAGGCTATGAAAGTTATTTGTTAAAAGGATGAGGGCGATATGTAGCATATGATTGGGTGCCCTTATGTGTCATACATTTCATTTATGATTAAAATGGAAAAAAAAGGTGTCGTCGTGAAAAAAAGATATTCTTAAAAGGTCGCAGTATGCATGAATAATTAAAGTCACCATCCAAGTTTTTTCTTTTTTTATGTTTCCTGGAACGAGTGGAAAAAGAGAAGCACTTTTATATTATATACAGCTATTAAGTGCATATATCAGAACATACGTTCAGCAGAATTTGTGAAGCATTCATCTCGGGGCCGAGCGATTACGAGAGGCAGCGCTTGTTCTTGATTAAAGTAACAAGCGAGAGAGGCCAAGTCGTAATACTGATTACACGCACAAACGGGATATGGGTCACTCTGGAAGCCACACAGGCTTTCTCCTTAATTTCATTAGCGCCTTTACTGATGTGCTATTGCTACGCAAACAAACCAAGTAAAGCCTGCACACAATAAATCAATCAATCAATCAGTCACACATAAACATGCATAAACACAGGTAAACACACAAAATCCACCTCCAGGATCCCGGCGCTGTGCGTTTGACGCTGATGGTTGCTGATGTGATCCTGGCTTGAAAGGTCTCTCCTGAGAGGCAGAGTAAGGCATTCGCACCAGAGATTGATAGGACAGGGGCGCGCAGATAAATCAGCGGGCTCCGCTGACGTCTGTCATAAAGCCACCAGCACAGTTGCAGCTCTTAGGTTTATGGCAGCGCTGAGTGTTATTGCAATCTTTTGATAGCTTTAGCTAATTTATCTGATTACCAAAAGAACACGCCACAGCCCACCTTTTTCAAGTGTTGCATCTTAAGGCTCTACGCGGTGATGGTAAGTCAGGGTCCAGGTTTCGGGGTTGAAAGGAACTCACATGCCTTGTTGGGGGTGACTTGTGTTTTTAGCTTTATAGAGTACAGAACAACTCTTGTTCTTGATGTGATGTGAGGGGTCCCACTCTCACCGGCAAGAAATGCTCCACAGATCTTTGGAAACCGAATCAACCCACAGAAACTTGCCTAAATCATGTTGGCCTCCGTCATCTGAGCAGGAGATCCAACACAAAAATGTGCTTGGCATCCTTCATCCTCTCCCCTCCTCTCCCCTCCTCTCCTCTTCCCCCTCCTTCTCCATCTCCTTCTCCATCTCCTTCTCCTCTCCTCTCCTCTCCTCTCCTCTCCTCTCCTCTCCTCTCCTCTCCCCTCCCCTCCCCTCCCCTCCCCTCCCCTCCCCTCTCCTCTCCTCTCCTCTCCTCTCCTCTCCTCTCCTCTCCTCTCCTCTCCCTCTCCCTCTCCCTCTCCCTCTCCTCTCCTCTCCTCTCCTCTCCTCTCCTCTCCTCTCCTCTCCTCTCCTCTCCTCTCCTCTCCTCCCCTCTCCTCTCCTCTCCTCTCCTCTCCTCTCCTCTCCTCTCCTCTCTCTCTACCCACCACCCCCCCCCCCCATCAGCAGGAGGGTCCCCCTACATGAGCCTGGTCCTGCTCAAGGTTTCTTCCTATTAAAGGGGAGTTTTTCCTGCCACTGTTGCTTGTCTGGGGTCAGGCCCTGGGATTCTGGAAAGCGCCTTGAAACAATTTGGACTGTATAAGACGCTATATAAATAAAGATTGATTTGATTTGATTTGATTTGATACAAATCAGAAAAATTAAGCTTCCCTGAGAAAGCTTCCAGTCATGTTCACCACCTTCACAAACACACTCTTTACATATTTGATGTGTGTTGTCATCCTTCTTTTGCTCTTCTGTCAAAGCCAGAGAAGCCATCAGAGTCCGGCTCGTGTGCCGTGATGCATTTCATTCCGTATAATTATCAAAAGCTGCTAATGGTGAACATCAATTAATGTTTATTTTTCTGTTCGCTTTCCTCCTAATGAGTCATTTGGTGGTTTATAACAGTCGTGTTTGAAAAGACGAGACGTTCCCTCCTCTCTGTCGTTGTCAGACTACGCTGCAAAAGCCATTTAGCAGCAGGCTCCTTATTCTTGAATTCGGAGCAGTTGTCCTGATATGAAGAGTAACTTCCCGCTGCTTGCTGTGATTGTTATTTATATTTAAACGTTTGCTTTTGGGAGGTTCCTGCTGGTCCGGAATTTGTTTCCGTTGGTTGTGATTTCCGCAGATGTTTTATTAGGGCTGAAGTACCGCGGAATCCGTGTTCCCTCATCTTGTTTATGTTGGTGTCATGCATTATGCTGCGAATGAACTGCTCATGGGGGAGAAATAAAGGGGGCTTGAATGTGCTGTCACTGAGTGGCCAAAAACAATCCCCTGGAAGGATTTCTTGTTTATTATTGCCGCATATTCTCGCCGAATTTACAGCTGTAGCGGTGTTTAATTGTGTCTTTGGTGACGACGGAGAAGCAGTATTCCGATGCAAACTGGGGGAAAAGGGAACAGTTTGAAGATTCCAGCAAACTGCAGAGAACATTTATGTTTTGTTCGATGGCCTCTGCACGTCTGTTGTTTCGTGTTTCTGCTTTCACATCCAGAAGAGATTTCCCACTCCATCATTTCACAGTTGCTGGTGGCTCCAGATCAGCAATGAAGCCCTGTGAGACAGTTTGAAAGTGAAGAGTGTGGACCTTATTGAAAGGGCATTTGGTAGAGAATGAACACGTCAGCGAGCTCATGGTTTTAAATGAAACTGCATAAAGGCTCGCCCTGCCACTCTATCTACTGGCAGCCAGTGTGAATTGTGCTGGAAAATCTATTTTGGAGAGCTGGGTCTTTCAATTCAGGGGGAAAAGACTGACTGATGTGGCGACATCAATCAAGCTATGGCGTTGTGGTGGCTTTGCAAGAGAAGGTCCAGAGTTCACGGTTTAAACCAGGCGATATTGAAAAAGAAGCTGCGTGGAGGAACAGCAGAGCCAGGGGCTGAGTGTTGTTGTTTTTTGCTACCTCTTCTGCAGACGTGTTGGAGAGGTATACCCCCTCTTCCTGTATTTGCTGGACTTCATTAATCTTCATGCCATCTTCTTTAACTAGTCATGTAGAACGGCTCAATAGAAGGCCGTATAATGGGGAAGGCCCAGTGCCAATTACTAGGTTAACATAGTGTTCAGCCCCGGTGCAACAAAGGAATGAGATGGAGGAGGAGAGCTGGCTCTCAGGGAGAGATGCACAGTGAACTGACAAGAAATGTAAAAGCTAAGTTCTTCTGGGGCTGTTTTATCTCTGTAGAAGAACTCAAAGGTGGCAATAAAAATAACGGGCAGGCAAAGATTTATGTGACAACCTGCTAGTGAATCACACCAGCGGCTCGTTTGCATTTGACAGCATGTTGCGTGGAAAATTTAAAAGAAAAAAGTGTTTTTAGATCAGCCAATGCATTTACTTTGATTGCACTTTTCTCAAAGGATTGTGGGAAAGACAAGTATAAATCAACAGAATCTACATAAAAAAATATGGAAAAAACATATTGACGAATTAGTGCCATCGCATAAGCTAATATTAGCTAATGTTTTCATCAGTTTTTGATATTACGAGTGACAAATAGGAGCCAAAATGCTGATATGTGGCATCTTTGTGGGAAAATCTATTGATATGAGTCAAATCTGCTTCAACAACATGGAAATCAATCAGCAGTTGAGACATTTGCTGGCCTGGGTCCAGTTGGTGGATACACCGATTGTTTGGTTCTGACTGGAACTGCCAGAAATCTTTATGAAAGCAGCTCGGCTACATAACAAAATCGACTTCCATTGACATTTTTAGAATTTCCTCACTTTGTGATGCACATGGAAAACGTCACTGTGGCCGGACACTCTTAGCGAGCGGCCTAATTTTCCAATTGTGGATGTTTCGTGTGAATAAAAAGGATTATTGGGCAGCGAGGCATTGTGCCCTCATTAAATGAACTCAGCTTCAACCATCTTAGATCACCAATGCTGGAATATTGTTGAAGGAGCAGTATGGACATGTGGCCAAAGCGGGTACTGCAATCACACTCTAGCGCCTGGTATCACCTCCCCCTCCACCCCTGAATAGAGGTTGTCAGTTAGGGTACCGGATCCATTAAGAACGCCTACTAGAACGAGCTACCGTGGCAAGTGATGGTCCGTGCCAACTGCCTACGTTAATCAGAGTTAGGTTAGCCAAATTTAGCTGTCCAGTAAAAAATTAGCAACATCAGCGTCCGTCCTCTAATTTTCTGCATCTTTCAACGACATCTCCATATACTGATCCTTGCTTTGGTTCTGACGTGGTCACGGGGAATTTGGGAATCACAAGGAGGCCTTTCAGGTTTGGTACTGTCATTGGAAATGACGTGGGCTAAGGCTCAGTGGTATCTGGCAACCTGGATGCAGAGACGCTCTGCGCCGCGTGATTGGCAGATCTTTGGAGGGTGGAGCTACAGATCAAAAAGCATCAACATTATTGGTGGGCGACACTTTAGGAACGAGAATATTCTGGCTATACTGTTGTCAGTGATATAAATATTGGAAATGACACATCAGGGCCAATTTGTGTTTACTTTAGGTACATTTCCTACGTATAGCTGCTCTTTTGAGAGCTCAACAAACCAACGTAGAGCAAACTACCACCACTGTCACTGAGGAAGCTGCACATATTGTTTTAAAATATGTTTACTTAAAAATAAATCATTAGAGGGGAAAAACGTGCCCTGACATCCTTCCTTTTACAAAACATCTGTCTCACTAGTTCTCACTAATAATAAGTATCATTCTTGTCATCTTCAGCATGCGTTTACTGTGTTTTTAATCCTTCGTATATCTGGGGGGGAAGTTTGCTGTGCAAACTACTTGTCATGCCTGCTGTCAGAACAAGTACAGTGTTAAACTGTAGTTATTTAATTCCATGTGATTATAATGGGACCGGGTCCGTTTGGAAAGGGCCCGTGGGCTAAGGTTTTATTTAGGAGACCAAGATTAAACTTGAGTGAAATGGAAATGTCACACCATCACGGAGGATGCTGCAGGAGTTGTGAGAAGGATAATATTATTGTGATGCGAAGTGATAATTCCGCCCTGTCCACCCTCATTATCAAACGGCAGCAACGTGTATTTTTGGCTTGCAGCAGTGTGCGTGTGTGTTTGTGTGTGTTGGTGTGAGAAAGAGAGCGATAGAGAGAGGGGGAGAGAGTGTGTTGTGTTGCTTCTACATCTATATATCTTACTAGTCGGGGAGGACACGACGTGTCTAAATATAGGCTAGAAAATGGAGGGCGGGGCCTGATTGTATTTGCGTCCGGTTGTGTTTACATAACCTCAAGTATGTCAAAAATGCTGCAATACAGGCAGGGCAGCGACACAACAACACACAAATAACAACAGCAGCAGCGGAAGAGCAACAACACATCCAGAAGCAGCACAAGGGAAAGAAATGAGCAGATGATCTGGAGGGCTCCACATT
Source organism: Takifugu rubripes (assembly GCF_901000725.2). Taxonomy (NCBI): domain Eukaryota; kingdom Metazoa; phylum Chordata; class Actinopteri; order Tetraodontiformes; family Tetraodontidae; genus Takifugu; species Takifugu rubripes. Next base: position 3,393,972 of record NC_042305.1, read on the forward strand.
TCATGCAGACCTGAGATAAGGTGTATTTTTGTCTGGCGAGATAAGGGGAGGGAAAGCAAACATATTACAGGGCTCAAAATTCTATATCTATAGCTCCTTTTCATGACTCCAGTAATTCATTCATTCATGGCCTCGCTTGCCTCTGCCTCTTGGAACATCTGCCTCATACATACATCATCACACTGATAATCATCGCACACAGAATTGGTAATACGCCATGAATGGGCCAGCGCTGCGCTGAAGTAGCTAAGCTAAAATTGAAGTGGTTATAGGATGAAAGGGGACTTATCAGAGGCTTTATTGTGGCTGATTTTTATATTAAATGTAGTCGGGGTATGTGAATCGTCTGCACAACATCTTATTATTCTTATTTGGACACATCAGTAATCAGAATAATGTTTTGAGAAGATACACATTCATCCATCAACAACTGTACAAGAATTCCAGTGTTAGAAAGGATTAGAGGAATTGTCTTAACCTTTTTATGCTTAGTCCGCTGTGCAAAACACAAACACTTCAAATTCATCCGAATTTTCTGTGCATATCCGTCTGAAATCGGCTGATATCACATTCTATTTGGATTCGACTGAGAGAAACCGTCCCTGGAATTTACCCGCATGGCCCGGCTAATCCCAGACGATGGCCTAACTGGGATCGTCTCCACATCGTCTCTGCGGCCAAATCGTACCGTCGGAAAGTGCATCAAATGAACAGATGGCAGTGACACGAATTAAAAGCATGGAACAATAGAAGAATATAAACCAGAAATGACACCCAAAGTGGCTGTTGATTTATGGCCGTGGCCAGTTTAGTACTGGGCTTCCATGTATATTAGTGCTACAAATCTGGGTCCATTTAGCAGGGAGATGCTCATACATACATCACCGACTCCTGCTCCAAGCCAAGGTCAGTCCTTATTGCATCAATCTTTTCAACAGAGGCTACTCCACACGGCAGCAGTTCCGTTACTGTCGCCGCCGTAATAGAATTTTTTTTTTTTCATTTTTAGCGCTTCATCTTCCTCTTATCACATGAGATATATATTCAACTTATCCTCTTCCCACATTCTCCAGATTCTTTTTATTTTATCTTTACAAGGTTCTCTAGGACCACATTTCCTTTCTCTCTCTGTGTGTGTGTGTGTGTGTGTGTGTGTGTTTGTGTGTGTGTGTGTGTGTGATAATGGGGTGATGCAAGATTTGAATCCACTGATTGAGTTTTAAAACTTTAGGGTAAATTGGACAGACAGATTGATGGTTGCATTGACTAAATTAAAAAGTCTCAAGTAATTAATTAATGAATAAAATATGAGGTTTTTTTTGTTGTTCACTAAAAATGGATGGCAAAAATAGTTTTAACCTTAATTTAATTGACTCGGATAATAAGAAAAATGACAATATTTGATCAATATTTGACCTGGATAATAACCAAGTGGTGAGATTTGGTGTCTCCTATATATTTGCGTACATTTAAATTTACTTTTTGCACTACTTAAGCCAGAAAAGTACTTTAAAGTATTTTAGTCAGAGATTCCTGCACTTTTACTCCCAACAGATTTGTGTGGGTGATACACTTTTACCTAAATCAATTGTATAAGATTATTTCTTTACACCGGTGCATAAAAACCTCCCCAGCGCTGATGTCCTTAATGGATGTGGCCAAAACACTCATAAAGGTTAAGAAGACTGTGAAGTGCTGGTCGTCAGCGTTCACGCTGACTCAGTTTTTCTTGTCCTGATTACTCACGCTACAGCCTCTTGTAGTACTTTAATAAATGAAGATATAATAAAATCAATCACTCTAAATTGCACCAAACCATTTGCTCTAGAGCGAGAGAGGGAGAGAGAGAGAGAGAGAGAGAGGATGATTTTTAATTGATAAACTTGACCTGCTTTTCCCTGATAGCAAATTTCATTTGTTCTATAAAAATTATGCTCAAGTGACATTACTTGACGGGATCTTTATCACCTACAGAGTAAATAAGAGTAATTTATGCTGTTTAATTTTGAGTGTGCATTATAAATCACACTTCTCTCCTGCATTGCATTGATGAGGGGAGTGAGCGCGGGGGCCAGTTGATTGGGTTGTTAAGGTAGCGGCGCCACAGCGTCAGCAACAGCATCATCAAAGGCTTGTTCTCGCAGCGTGGGGCTCTGCAGCCGCGGAGATTGATGATGATAAACATACAGCCAAGTGGCGAGAGAGAGACTTTTAAATAAATGATAAAACATGCATCATTAAAACAGCAGTTTGATGCAGAAACAGATTACAGGTGTGCACATTGTCTCCCCTGCAAATGATGACGCTTAAGCTAATAATCAATCACAGTAAATCCATTTGGGGCTTCTAGCCACATTGCTTTTGTGGTCATAACAGCATGAAGACATGATGCAATACTGATAAGGACAATACTAAAAGCTCAAGATAAATTACGATGTGACAAATTGTAATGTAAATGCGCACAGACGGGATTGCATATGCTGATGGCGCTCTGCTGCCTGGCTGTGCAGGGAACCAGTCGCAGGGTGAATTCCCACATCTGGACTCCCCCCCCCTCAAAGACATGCTTTCCGACAAGGTCTGCAGTGATGAGGACATGACAGCCGCCAATCATCCCTTTATGAGCGGCACTTTCGGTGTGCGTTTGACCCGTGAGGTCGCACGTGCCAACATCGTGGTCCACCTGTTGTCATTTTAGAAAAGCTCCTATTGTTATTTGAATTATTGTTAAAACTGCTGTCACCAGAAAGACGAAGCTCATGAGGGCTGAAGCTGAGGTGACGTCCACCTTAGCTACGTCCACTTTCCCAGAAAATCCAGAGAGTTTAACATTCAGTTGAGTAAAGGGGCCTCTAAAACCTAAACTATCTGCATGGAGCAGCACGTGAACAGAGCAGCATGGCGTTGTTTCCCCCTGAAAGTTCATCTCAGTATGAGCATAAACCCTAACAACCAGCATCTGCAATCAGCTAATGCGATGTTGTCGGTCCGGGTTGCTGAGCAGCATCATGTATTAGATGGGAAAAAAAAAAGAAAAAAAAGATTTAATACATTTCTTCCTCCTCTGGTCTCCTCCTGCAGAGCTTTATGAGTTCCTTCGATCTTGCTTTCAGAAGCCATTAGTGTTCTTCCTCTTGAGAGATAGAAGGCAATGCCTGGAGACACAGTGAGAGTCCTCTTGCTGCTCTAACCAGAAATGACACAATGTCAATAAGTATACTGATTATTCTGCCCATTTGTTTTGCACAATGCAGTTAATGAGGTTTATTATACAAAAGACATTGTGAAAACCTAATAAGCATTCTTTATCATTTGTTTTGATGAGAGTCAATAGAGGCTCATGATGGCTGACTGGAGGAACTGTTGTGGATGATTTCATCCGCGTGCAGCAAAGGCAACGCTTACCAACGGTGTAATGTAGCCGAGTCGGCCGGCGTTATGAAAATCACGATGTTTCATGTGATTTGCTGCTCTGCGTAATCCTCCTGTATCTTTTTAAAAAAAAGGTGGGTGGGGGGGCGTCTGTAGGTCCATTAAGGTGACGAGTAGTCGGACAATAGATGGTTCTGATTTAGCGTGTTTGTGCAATACACACATTCTGATAGTCAAAACAGTGGAAAATGATCATTTTCTAAATTTAGTTCAAGTCATAACATGTTAAAAGGGCCAACATTCCCTCATAAACACACGTGGTGATGGGAAACGTAAAGCATGTCAACAGAACTTGTTCTTTTCTTGTATAAGTTAGCATTTATTGAGAGAAAGCCACCGCCGAGCTTCAGCCGCTGTGATTAACGGCACCGGCATTAAAAGTGAGTTTTCCACACATTTTTTCCCATTTCAAGCGCGAGTTTCGGTTGTTTTTAAGAGCAGCGGCGGTGTGTGTTGTGAGACGGGAGATCACGCCGTCATCCTGAAGTGTTTGTGTTCTTACATTAGCTGTCCTCCCTTTCCACCATTTATCTTGACTGAACTGTCCTAACCTTTTCAAGCTTTCATTTATGACAGATCTCAGACACACCGGGCCAAAGCCTGTCTCAGAGCCAACTACAGTATCATACACACAACTGTCAGCGGAAAACGAGTCCCACTCAGCACTGACGGCCTGGATTGGCCTCCTTCTGCACAGCCACATAAATCTCAGCGGCAGACAGGTGGGAGGTGGTTCTGGCAGATGTAGCCACGAGGAGGGGAGGTAGTGATGTCTGTGACAGGTTCCTCTTCACAACCTCTGGCCTTGATAGCTGCACAAAGTGGAAGGGCTGTGAGACGCCGAGACAAAGACGAGTTGTGCAGCAAAGTTTGGCCTGAAGGAGCTCTAGGAGACGTGGGAGGGAGGAACGGGGGGGATGGGGGCACAGGGGGTTGGGGGAATTGGGGGAAATATATCAGTGTAAGCTGGTACGACGGCGTGGATGAAAACGACTTGATGCTTTTGCAAAGCTGACATTTTTGAAAAGTTAGACAATTTTAATTCATGAAAAAATCACGAACGCGATCTCCATGATGTCATCGTTTGGACTGCATTAACACTAGTTCAACCCGTAGACGACCAACATATTTGATAAATGAGCCGTCCTGGTTGCAGAACCCAGTCCAGGCATCAGTCCCCATCAGTCATGGAAACCGTTCAAACCTTGTTCTTCCCAACACATTTGTGTAACTGTTGATTCTCAGCTGAATTTGAGAAACATAACCTGATCTCCATGGTAAAGAAGGCAAAGCAGACCTCTTCCTGGGTTCTCTTTTCCTGTGGGGGGAGCTGCGAACGTTTCTAACAGTCCTTTCTAACTGAGAGCCCCAAATGAGCAAATGTGAGGCGGACTAGATTGTCTGGACCGTCCAGCCTGTCATCTAATCAGAGAGTTTCCCAGTCTGCTCTTCTTACTCTGCCAGTCTCTCCCGCTGTTGTTGTTCCAAGAACGATGGATCAGCTCACACAGCTACAAACGTGTCCAGACTCCCCCCCACTGTATTGAGACTTGAAACCCGGTAAATATAACAAACATATAAAGTTCGAGCTTTTCATTCTGACCAGTAAATCACAAAACTCTGCTGTAACTCTACAACCAGTGCTCCATTTTTAAAAGAACTCAAAGTATTTTTGAACATGGAAGTTATGCAGCGTAGTAATACCAGCAGAATTCCCACTGTTCTCCATCTGCCTTGTTGGGGGTCTCAGTCAAACGTTGACATTTGACCTTTGCCCAGATGGGTGTGAATGGGAATCCAGAAGCTCCACCTCCAGTAGGAAACTCTGTCCTCTAGAGCTTCTATCCATTCATACGCGCACCCTGTAATTGACTCGAGATCCTATAAACCAACATGAAATCAATAAATCAAATAATTGCTCTGCATGGTCGTGAACTGCAGCACGGCTCCGCGTCACTTGCGCTTAGAGTTCACAACACGCCGACTTGTCATGTCACATGTCACGAGCCTCCTGCTGTGGGCGAACAGTGAGTATGATGTAGGTTAGTGAGAGCGGAGCGCGCTTGGTTTATTTGGTTCTCGGAGTGATCTGACAGGCTGATTTCTGCTGGCTCTCCTTTACTGTCCAGCAGGAATCTGACAGTCCTGATTACGTTACAACGCGCCGCAATCAGGGTTGTTTCGGACACACGCGAGACTGGGAGACGCGGAGAACGCCACCAAACTCTCCATTACACCAATGTTGGGCCGCACATGTTTGTGTATAACAGGCATGTCCAAAGTCCGGCCCGGGGGCCAATCACGGCCCGCGGTAAGATTTCATACGGCCCGCAACTTCAGTCTTACAATGTATTATTTATGGCCCGCTGGCACTAACAGAATAAATAAATCACTAAAATGTAATTCCTCCTTTCTTGTAGATCTTGTAAAAGACAAGAGCAAAATTTACTTGTTTTAAACTTGAATGATAACAGACAACTTTGCATTACATTTATCAAACTCATGGAAATTTAAGGTATTCCATACAGTTCAGTGTTCAATGTTATATGATATGAATTAAAGGCAGAATTGTGTTTTTAGAGTTGTTCACGTCTGCCTGAGTGGCTTATATTTGGTTACACTGCCATTTGAAAAATAAAGAGAATTGTGACAATAAAAATTGTTTTATAATAGTGTACATTTGCATGTAACTTTTCTGGTTAAAAAAACATCAGAAGGATCCACTGGCCCCCGGGCATCTTCACGTTATCAAATCTGGCCCTCTTTGCAAAAAGTTTGGACACCCCTGGTGTATAAGAACGACTGTTTCATGTCTCAAATAAAAAGCTCCACGTAGAGCAGGAGGTAGCAGGTCAGCACAGATGATGAGATATGGCGCCATCATTAAGGTGTAACAAACGTATAGACAGACACGCCTGAAGTTCCATCCCAAAAATATAGCATGTGTCAAAAAAATGTCCCGACTGCTGTTCAGCAGTAATGATCTAAGATCAGCTCGCTCGACACGCAGGAACCATAAAGTTTAACAGCCCATTTTCAACAGCTCAGGCTCATTTTCTCTGTGCAAACTTTATGCTACGTTGCAGCGGTGGCGTGTGGGAGGATGCGCGGGGGGCAGACGAGGGGGGTCCTGTTCATTCAGGATGGAGGCTGCGGGCCAGTCTGGGCTTCTGGTGCAGATGGACCGGCGTCTCCTCCCAGGGGGCAGCAGATGTTGTTCAGGATGCTGTTTTTCCTCGTGTAGCCCCAATATTCATTTTTGGCTAAATCAAAATGCCTGTTTTGTCACTTCCTGGGTCATATAAGCCTCTACAGATGTATGTTTCATTATAGGAATCAAACACATATAGAAAATGATCATTGCAATAAATAGAATTTGATAAAAATAAATAAAACTAATAAAACCCACACAAACAATGGAAAAAATACTGGAGGGGATTTCTGACATTCATACTTGTCTATTTATATGCAGTCGTTTATATTCACATTTCTGGACTGTAAGCATGCAGCAGAATAAATATGCAGTCTTTCCTTTCAAAAGATGGCAACAGATTTAAAGCAGCAGAGAAATAAAACAGCATTTGCCTGCACTTCATTTATTCAAGATAAAATGTGGATATGAATCTACAGTAAAAGTACATTCCATCACTGCTCATTACATTCTAAACAGAGTCTATTTACAAGTGGCAACACCCTGAGCCCAAAGAGAGGAGATGAAAAGTGACCATGAGAGGATGGGAGTGGCCCCGGGGGGGTGAAGGGTGAGAAGGCGAGGCATGGATGTGCTGAAGCTCAGTGTCTGCTTTTGAGGAGGAGTAGAGCTGACAGAGGCCACCTCCAGAGACTCTTCACTCTCCATCAAAGCGCTGAGAAGAAGAGGCAGGGTCTGTCAGGGGTTCCCGGTTCCTGCAGAGCACCCACATGCTGCACCTCCCACCCTAAACACCTTCAGTCAGTCTTGCAAAAGCTTGCTGCACTGCCACGAGCCTCCAGACTCATTGGCAATGCATGACCAATCCCCGTCTCAAGCACCCAAACATCAGCAGAGTTTAGCACTTAGAACATGACAGACATGTCCTGGGGCTTCATTTCCACCCAGTCTGCAACACTGGAATTCTATGTTAGCCAGCGTGTGATCACATGTGAGTGGAGGGAGCGTCAGACAAAACACACTCAGCAGCTCCAGCCAGCAAACACTGTAATGTACACGCTAACATATATAGCCTACACTGTAGCGTACATGCTAACGTACAGTATATGGCCTACACTGTAGCGTACATGCTAACGTATATGGCCTACACTGTAACGTACACGCTAACGTATATGGCCTACACTGTAACGTACATGCTAACATATATGGCCTACACTGTAACGTACATGCTAACATATATGGCCTACACTGTAGTGTACATGCTAACGTATATGGCCTACACTGTAGCGTACACGCTAACGTATATGGCCTACACTGTAACGTACACGCTAACGTATATGGCCTACACTGTAGCGTACACGCTAACATATATGGTCTGGAGTGGCCTTCATGGCTGCTGCAGTTATGGCATGAAACACAGCAATGAGCCATCCATCCATCCATCCATCCATCCATCCATCCATCCATCCATCCATCCATCCATCCATCCATCCATCCATCCATCCATCCATCCATCCATCCATCCATCCATCCATCCATCCATCCTTTTATTTTGTCCCCCACATGGGCTCATTTTGGTTGATAAATCTGAAACATCCTTGTCTCAAACAGGAAAAGCTGCTGGAACTAGATGGCAGCGCACCATTTTCAAGGTTTCAGTTGGGTGTAATTTTCTTAATGACCATCATAACTTTTCCGAAGGGACTGACTATAAACTTACACTCTCAAAAGATCTGATAGATATTCTCTCTCTAGCCAAACTACTGGAATTCTGCATGGCCTCTCTGCAGGGGGAGAGATCATGGCCGTATCTGGACAACCAATTTGACTTGTCGCCCCAGCAAATAGATTTCCCCACCTGCCTCCCCCCCTTGGTCTTTTAAGCTATCAGTTCTAATTTTCCGAACTCTCTTTCTTCCGTCAAAATTGTGTTAGGGGGAGAAAAGAGGCAGAGACCACCGCTCTAACTTTTATCTGGTATACAAAATGCTGTTATCCTTGTGCCATGTCAAGAACTCTAGCTCTCTTTTTTCCAGGTGACAGGCACAGACAAGAGATAAGATTGGAAAAGAATCCCACTCCACTGAGTAAATAAATAATCAATACTCATCTAAATGTAAATGAGAAAGTAGCCCCCTTTGATAGGAGGGTTTTTATCAACCAACCAATTTTCTACCGGCACTGGGCCTCAACCAAATCACCATCATTCAGCCACCATGTAATGGATAAGAAAGGGAGGTGGCTGATGGTGGAGGGAGACTAAGACGGAGAAGAGAGGAAGGGTCGCCTGAGATCAGCCCATCTGCCCGCTGCTTCAAACACACATTACCTCTGCTCCACGTCGGCTGCC